>NW_010251516.1:0-23100 GCF_000690775.1 Eurypyga helias | reverse complement strand
CTATGATTCTATGATGATTCTATGCATCCTTGATTCAGGAAAGATGCTTGTTATACATCACAGAAAACATACTGCCCCTTAAGACAGCTGCTGTCTGGCCGAGATGAGTCTTCATACTGATGTTTGAACAACGGTTCGTAACATCCTTTGGTAGGAACTCCTGGAAAAATTCCACCCCTGCGTGGCAAGCACTGCAGTCCTTCGGTGAAACAGTGAGGCTGTGTAGAAGCTTGGCGTACTGAAAGGGGCACATCTTTAGATCGCTGGTTTTTCTGATCCCTTTTCACTGAATGAATGAATTTTTAATAGTGCTAAAAGATCAAGACAGTGGATTTAAAAGACAAACATGAATATGACTGAAATCACTTTTTTTTCTACTGAAAAGACTCCGAGCTCCATACACAGAACTCCAGAGCTCATTCCAATTCTCTCTGGGTATGGAGTATTTTAAATTTTTCCTTTTCCTGTTAGAAAAAGGGGATTATCAGTGATCTGTGTGCCATGTTGGTATCTTCGGGCTATGGAGATGCAAGTGGGCCAGAGCAGGTTCTGATTTGTGCTGCCTTGTGTTCATCCTCTACAGCTCATCCTAGCAGCAGATAGCCAGAGTGCAAAAGCTAGCCAAGCCAGGGCTGGAAATGGGAATGTCAGAAGATGGGCTCTATGCTTCTGGAAGATCTTTCAGTCAGAGCAGCTCTGCACTGACAGGTCCGTCCGCGTTGCAGCTCTCGGGTGTCAGGAGGGAGACAAGACAGAAAACCACACAAATGCAGAACTAAGATTTCTGCATTTTGTATTCTTCTCTCTGCTGACTGACAAATGCTCCGTGATTTCTCCTGCAGGCACTCAGGGGCAGATGTCTGGAAGTTTGTATTGAATGGTCTGGCAGCCCCTCAGTTTGAGGTTAAGCGTGCACAAAACAGGATTGTTTCTTCCTTCCTGCAAGTCGTTGCTTGCCCTGTTGGCAGGGCACGGCAGAAAGCTAAGACATGCTCTTGCTGCTCCCTCTCTTCTTTCTGGAGAGCAGAACTTAAGAATCTGCCGGTTTGGGGAGAAAAAAATACTATCTAAAGCACTGTCCTCTAAATTATTGGAGTTTCGTAACCAAGTCAACTGGCTGGTGTTGAAATTTCGGACACAGTTTTCAGGAAGGTGTTATGTAGCTCCTTTAGGATCACTGATTTAATGACTAAAATACATTTCTGACAATCTATTATAAAATATATTTTAAAAAGCTCAAACCTTAACTGTAGGATTTATTTTATAAGAATTTTCCAGGCAAAAATCTCCATGTACATAGCTGTTGTTATTTTTGTTAAGCCACAGAATTTAATATTACATTCTTAGTTAATACACTAGAAAAAATATTTACTTGGAGACATGATTCATTCTGACTAATGGGATCTAGCTAATTCAGACCCAAGTTGAATAAAGAAATACATTTAAAACTATTTGGGGTTTGGGTTTGGTTTGGATTTTTTTAAAAGAATGGTAGAATGGCCTGTGTGAAATTAAGGGCAGATGGAAATTAAGATAGGGCAGAAGTGAATCTGATCTAGGCTGCCCCATCTGGCTAGCACTGGTCTCACTAGCCAGTGGCTAGTTTGCGGTAGGTCATAACCGGGAAGGTTATGAAGGGAAGGTTTGCGGTAGGTCATAACCGGCTTACAGTTTGAGTGTTCCTTTGTAGCTGATTAAATTGGAGACCTTATTGCACCTTCCAGTACCTGAAGGGGCTACAAGGAAGCTGGGGGGGACTTTTTACAAGGGCCTGTAGTGACAGGACAAGGGGTAACGGGTTTAAATTGAAAGTGGGGAGGTTTAGACTGGATATCAGGAAGAATTTCTTCCTGGAGAAGGTGGTGAAGCACTGGAACAGGTTGCCCAGAGAAGCTGTGGATGCCCCATCCCTGAAAGTGTTCAAGGCCAGGCTGGATGAGGCTTGGAGCACCCTGGTCTAGTGGAAGGTGTCCCTGCCCATGGCAGGGGGGGTGGAACTAGATGGTCTTTAAGGGCCCTTCCAACCCAAACCAGTCTATGATTAAATGAGAGGCGATTGTCAATGTCAGTAGAAAATGGGACTCTGAATCTGTGGTGTTGCATCAATAACGGTTTTAACAGCTCTGCCATTATCTTAATTTTAAAATGTTGACGTACGTCCTGGAAAGCCGATCAAGTGTAAAACTGCATAAAGAAATAACTCTGTTTCATGCAGGATTTTCATTATTTGGTTTGATTAAGAATGAAAATATCAACATTTTTCTCCACCAAGATGTCAGCCTGGCCTTTTAGCTGTTATGCACAGTGGGAAAAAATCAGAGGTCATCTTTCCCGAGAGATCTGCCCAGATCTGCAGATCCTGGAGGCACTCAGAGCTACCAGCCTGCCACAGCCGGAAGATGGAGCTGGTCATAGCGATCGTGGGGGATTTCTTTTTTCTTGGTAGCCCAGGACAGTCTCCTGGAGGCTGGATTTTAAGACCCGATTGAAAATTGGCTTCCTCAATAGCAGCTTGATAAGCTGTTACGGAACCAAGTGAAGGAGCAGTGTGGGATGGGATGGTCACCCGTGGCACCCATTCAAGGACACCCTTGAAACCTGCCCCCAAGTCAGGCTTCATCGAGCATTTTGATTTCAGCCAACCAGCCGATTAGAATGAAAAATAACTTCTATTGTAGTACTTTGAGTTATTCCTAGCAACAAGCTTGTGGCCTGGAAGCCATAAATGCATTTTATTCTTTGGTGACTGAAAAGAGAAGTTTGTGTTTTTTCCCATGAAAACGTTAAGGAAAATTCCCGTTTTAGCAGGAGATGCATCTGAACCATGTGTGTAGGCTGTGGGGACATCTGCTGGGGTGCTGGGATACGGCAGACTTTAAAATTGTTGACGGTGGAATGATTCGAGCATGAATATGCCAAAAATTGTTAATTATTGCGGCATTCTTTCGAGGCTGAGAATTTCACATTTTGCCCGCGGAGGGAACCAGGTGCCCGTATCGTAGGATCTCCCTGCAAACCGCTGTGGGAGAACACTTAAGACCCATATAAGCACATCCAGACATAACCATCTAAATTTAAAACCTCCGTATTTTGCTCATGTAAAAAAATCTGTAGAAAAGAAGAAATCTCTGGGAATTCCTTGTAACCACGGGCGGGCCAAGAGGAGCTGGCGTCCTGTGAGGCCGACCAGCTCCGTCAGCCCCGACCACAGAACAGCCCTCCGCAGCTTCCTGCGGTATCCTCGGGGCTGGAAACACTGTTCTTGCAGCTGGAAATAAAAAATGGCCTTCCTTCCTCCCCTCCTGTCTACCAGCTCTTGCGGTGGCCATCCCAGGATCAGCAGAAGGGCTTCGGTGATGGGACTGGCACGGCCACACGTTGCCACATTGCAGAATCGTGGTCTGAAATGTAGCACTGGATTTCTTTTTGTTAAAGTAAGAAAAAATGCCATTAAAAAACTAATCCCAGCTTGAATCCAATAGTGTACGCAGCCCTAAATTGAGCCAAAATTGTCATATTCATAGACTTTGGTAGACTACTGTGTCCAGCTGTGGGGCCCTCAACATCAGAAGGATATAGACTGGTTGGAGTGAGTCCAGAGGAGGCCACGAAGATGCTCAGAGGGCTGGAGCATCTCTGCTATGGGGACAGGCTGAGAGAGTTGGGCTTGTTCAGCCTGGAGAAGAGAAGGCTCCGGGGAGACCTTATAGGACCTTCCAGTACCTGAAGGGGCTACAAGGAAGCTGGGGGGGACTTTTTACAAGGGCCTGTAGTGACAGGACAAGGGGTAACGGGTTTAAATTGAAAGTGGGGAGGTTTAGATTAGATATCAGGAAGAAGTTCTTCCGGGAGAGGGTGGTGAGGCCCTGGAACAGGTTGCCCAGAGAAGCTGTGGATGCCCCATCCCTGGAAGTGTTCAAGGCCAGGCTGGATGAGGCTTTGAGCAACCTGGTCTAGTGGAAGGTGTCCCTGCCCATGGCAGGGGGGTTGGAACTGGATGGTCTTTAGGGTCCCTTCCAACTTAAACCATCCTATGAATTGTGGAATAAATTGTGTTCCAGTCAGTCAGTATAGACTTAATTAACTTGCCAAGATTAAGGAAACTTTCTTCTTGCCAGTTGGAAAAGATGTGGCTGGGGAGATGATATCTATCTGTTCTGGCTATTTGGTCAAAATTCCATTTAGCATTCCATTTTCCTCATGTACTTCCCTGTATATCTGTATAAGCTGCTTCTTGCTGTCTGGAATTGTAGGATGTTTGAGGGGCTGGCACTGCCTTCTAGGTTTGCGTTTGAAAATTGCCTTTTCAGTGGTGTTTTCTACAGGCACAAGAATAGAACAAAAGGCAGAGGTGTATGCATTTTAAACTCTTCTGTTGAAATTTTGGGATGCCTGTGTACTGACAGAGGTCACCATCGTTAGATAACTAATTTTCACAAATTCTGGACCCTTCATGCCCCACACTCCCCGTTACTTACACTGAGCTCAAATCCTGTTTGTGGCCTAATCAGAGACACTCTGTAGCCCTTTTTCCTGCGTCTGTGTCACTCCCTTTGGAAACCTTGTCGGCCATCGATGGGTGGAAATTGCCGCTATAGGACAGGGCACAAGTTGTTTCACAGCTGAGTCTTCTGTATTAATGCAGAAAACGGTGCTCCAGGCAGCTGGCTAGAATTACATTTATTCCGTCCCTAAGGATGTATGACTTAAATACGAAAAATGTGGAGCAAAATGTAGGCTCCCCTGTAGTCTGTGTTTTTTTGGCCCCCCCCCCCCCCCATCCTCTATGCTTTTAGATAAGAGCAAAGCTGATAAGGCTGGGAGAAACTGTGGTTTGCTTTGCTGAGGTACAAATCCCATCCCCCCCCTCCCCGGGTGCATCCGTGCTGTTTGCAGTCGAAATACATTTCTGCTCTTGCGTTAGTAACTTCCAGCATCTGACCAAACGTTAACAAGGAAAACAGCTTTAAGAATGCTTCAAAGAAGAACTCACTGATGCTTCCGTGTAATCGCTAACAGAGTGGTGTTCTACAGCCGTTATGAGTTTGAAGTCAAACTGCTGAATCCAGTTTGCCTCCTGCAGAGAGACGCAGATCGGTCCTGCATTATCCCGAGCCTCTTCGCCGTGCGGAGTGCAGCTTTGTCCGGGGTGGTGCTCGGTGAGGGACGCGGAACTAGGAAGGAAAATAGGACGTGTTACACCAGATACTTTGTAAACAGATTATCCCAGGATATTAAGTTCCATTAAACTGATAATAAATTTATTTTTCTTTTTTTTTCCTTGCGCAGGGCCGTGCCTCGTTAACATCCGAGAAACAGCGTTTTGCCCACGAACACGGTGAAATGAAAGATCTGGCAGATATTGTTAGAGAGATAAAACCGTCCGTGCTAATCGGTAATTTCTTTTACTTTAAAGCAATGACCTTATTCCGTGTTGGAAAAAAAATGGGGCTGTGGCTTTGTCTGAAGACAAGATCGAGTTCCTCGGAACAGAGTTTACCTTTGTGTGTTTTTAGAAAACACTGGGGGCATAATGGACTCCATTAAGGGACTTGAACAAACAGGATCTATCCAAGCAATCTAGCTCTGCTTTCACTCCAGGCCGCGCGTATTACGGGGGGGAAAATCCCAGTAGGTTTAAACATCTGATGGGGAACCTTATCACTGCCCTAAGTTACTTCTGATTTAGTGTGGATGGTGTACTACAAATAAGCTCAGGCTGAGAAAACTGAGCTAAGCACGTATAAAGCTGTGCAAATATGAGCTGAATCTTCTTTTCCCTCGTTTGTAGGTCCTTAGCCACTGTTCCTTTGTGCAGCCCAAAACACAGGTTTTACAGAGGCTTTTTCTTTTATAAAAGCTGCAGGGTTTTGGATCTCAGTAAAGGATTGCTCAGCTCTCTGCAGTTTGGTTTTTGATTTTCAGTGACAGTTGCAGGAGTGAACTGCAAGTACTCTGAAATAATTTTTTTTTAATATGTAAGATTTGAAAATTCTTAAAAGCATGCATCAGATGCTGGAAAATCTGAAATGCCACAGTGAAGTTCATCCTGCGTTTTAAGAGCTACCCTTCTTTGACTGTGCCTAGACCACATGGTCCCTGGTCAGCAAAACCTGCTTTTGACAGTGATCATGAATGAGGTAAACAGAGCTTGTCTTTTCCGGTGCTCCATGAAGATACAACTGCAAGGCAGAGACCGGGACATCGAGAAGGTTTATCTAGCAGAACACAAGGCTGGAAGAAGCTAGTGGAACAGAAGAATAGGTGGAATGATCTCTGATACTTAATTAGATAAGGCGTGCGGGGACTGAGGGGACGTTTGCTGCTGCGAAGCAGGGATGTGTTACTGTGCATTATTGTTCCATATAAATCCGTGCGGCACTTTGCCTTGAGGTCACTTTCTTCTATCCGTACTGCGTAATGAAGGCTCTTCCAACAGAGACAGCTATAAAAATTAACACTGGGGTGGTTTTTTATCAATTTGGAGAACTAGACATTCAGTATCTTCCCGTGGGTAGCAGTTGTCATGGGGAAATATGTGGATTTTCCTTCTTCCAGTGTTTTACTTGACTCTGTCTCAGCGAATCCTCACATACATTTTATCACCTCTGATGGCTCAAGGAAAAGGCTCAGTTTAGCTGGTCCAAATAGAAGAAATTTCAATTTTAAAATGAAAACCAGGAAGGAAATAGTCAGTGAGATTGTTCAGAGCATTTTAGTTTAGCTTTATCTCTGAAGGTAGTTGTCATTCTTACTATTGGCTGTCCAGAAGCAGTTTTAAAAGACATTAAGCATTTGGTGACTGCAGACTTTGCCAGAAAATAAGGTGTGTAACAGGCTCTTTCAGCAGTCATGGCTGCCATACCTGTTCCTCAAACATGCAGTGGCCCAGCTGGTCTAGCAGAGCTTGTGCGCCTGAGCATCTCTGTCCTTTCGTGGAAGGTGAAGTACAGAGAGCTCAAATTTGCCAAAACACAGCAGTATGTGACACAAACGTTTGAGCAAGAGGTGTGCAAGCTTTGAGAGAAGTCACCGATTCGCATCAGTTGAGGAGTTGCCTCTCTTGTTGCTGAGAGATCAGAATAAGGGGGATTTGGCCAGACAGAAAACCAAATGGGTCTTAGAAATTATTGGGTCCACATTAAGCACCTAAACAGCACCCAAAGAGCCTGTCGTGGGGTGCTTGGGCTTTCAGTAGACCTCTTGGGAAAGCTCAATTTAAGGCAAGACAGGGAATTTCAGTGGGGCACCCACCTCCCCCTGCTGAGGGCACAGGCTGCGCGTGGAGGTGTCCGAGACGATACTGTGCTTCACGTAGAAAATTGTTGCTCTCAGGGAAGTCCTAGGCTCAAAATTGGGATTATTCATCAGTTGAGGCTGGAGATGACAGAACAATCACGTGTAGAAGGCAGAGGCTTTACTTGTTGCATCAGAAAAAAACTGGAATCTGACACACTGGATTTGGGAGAAACTATGCAGTCTGTTGCGGGAGACTTTAGGAGATGGAGCTGTACCTTCCTCCTCCTTGTTGGACTTACCTGCAGGTTAGGTGACACATTCCTATTTCATATAAAGGGCCTGAAAAAAGGGAAGTGAGAAGTTCACCGAACTGGGCAGGGGTGAATCGGTTCCACCTTACATTAGGGATAACGTTGGAGTTTGGCTGTTGCAAAATCTTTTATGTAAAACTCAACGTTAACCACGTTAGGAAAAAGATTGAACCCTGTTTTAAAGAGTCAGAGGAGCTCTGTGTTTTTGAGAGAGACATGCATGTCTTACCTTGGACTGATTGCATTTGTCTGCTTGTTATGTGTGTGTTTTTTCTTCTTTAGGAGTCGCTGCCGTTGGTGGTGCTTTTACTAAAGAAATCCTTCAGGATATGGCTGCTTTAAACCAACGTCCTATTATTTTCGCTCTCAGCAATCCTACCAGCAAAGCAGAATGCACTGCTGAGCAGTGCTACAAATACACAGAGGTAACCAAAGACTAACATCTCTCCGTTTCTGAAGGGAAAAGTAAATCTGGAATCGCTTTTGAAAGGGGAGGAAGACAGAGGGTGGAGTAGCAGGTACTAAGCATGTCTCTGTGTGTAGGAAAATGAGTTGAATTAAGTAACAGGATTTTCAGATTTTAGCAAAGCAATTTCACTGAAGTGCTTGCATCCTCATAAAAACGTTGAACAGCTTTTATTGGTGTCAGGCAAGACTCGTTGTCTTTTTTTACAACCAAAACATCAGTAACCGTCGCTCATTAAAGCTGCCTTATGGCTGGTTTTGAACTGTACTGTGTCGTGTCGTATCTACACACAGTGGCATGCTTTTCGTTTGAGGGTTGATAAATACTCTTTAGGGTAAGAAAATACTTTAATACAGGAAGTAGTGTCTTTAATTCTCTATTAAGAGCTGGGGTAACTGACTCATTTTACAAAGATTTCTGTTATGGAAGCGTTGGTGAAAATTAAGAGAACTATGCTGCTTATGTATTAATGTATAATAGAATTATAATATGTATAAACACATTATCCTGTAATTCAGTCTAGAATTAGAAATGTACCTGAAGGGGCCTACAAGGAAGCTGCAGGGGGGGACTTTTTACAAGGGCCTGTAGTGACAGGACAAGGGGTAATGGGTTTAAATTGAAAGTGGGGAGGATTAGATTGGATATCAGGAAGAAGTTCTTCCCGGAGAGGGCGGTGAGGCACTGGAACAGGTTGCCCAGAGAAGCTGTGGATGCCCCATCCCTGGAAGTGTTCAAGGCCAGGCTGGATGAGGCTTTGAGCAACCTGGTCTAGTGGAAGGTGTCCCCGCCCATGGCAGGGGGGGTGGAACTAGATGGTCTTTAAGGTCCCTTCCAACCCAAACCATTCTGTGATTCTGTGCGTGAGTACTCATACATGTTTCGTAGGGGATTGGTGTTTGGATTTCTTGTCAACCGCAGGGCAGTTTGAATGACAGTTTCCCAGTGTTGGAAAGACAAATTTAGCGTGCCCGTTCCCCACCACACAGCCCACAATTACAGCGCAGGAGCCAGGGAAGCGGCCTGCATGAAGGGCTGGCTGTAGTGGGTAATGACAGCTGGTAGGCAGGGCTGAGGACGCACTGGAGCATTTGATCTGTCACCAAAACGTATAATAAGCTGGCCATGATAATACTGTGGGACACCAAACCAGAGTATTCTTCTGAAGAGCTGAGTAGCAGGAGTGGCATATTTTAAAATGCTCGTTTCCAGCCCTCTAAAATAGGCACAGATATTTCTGACACAAAGCGCCTCTGAGGCGTTTAACAGTGACATTTATCACTTCAGCGGCGCTAGCATAAATAAAGGCTGGCTTTTCTTCCCCACCTAAATTTACTGCTTAAATTCGAGGCCGCTCCCTCCCCGACAAGGCAAGGGCCAGGGGCCTTCGGGCTGCGGACGTAGCGCCCGGGCAGCGTTCGCTCCCCTCGTTAGGACAAAACCGCACTGCCTGCTGTAGAAATTCCTTCTCTCTCCCTGCGTGTCAGGAATGATCTGGGGAGAACCCGGACAGTCGTGCTGCAGGCACATCACCTCTGATGTGCCTCTTTTGCCACCCTTGAAGGGTGCTCGATGGTTACACCACTGGGGTGTTCCTCATCCCAGGGAGCAATGAGAGTCCATCACACTCGCGGCTCCCCTACAGCCCATCCCTCGGTACCCCGGTGGTATCACAGCTCTGAGCCTCCGTGCTCCTGCACGTCACGAGGCCTAATACTCCTCTGCCCTGCTGCCACATCTGGGCCACACCACAGCCTTCTATTCCTACCCGCATCTGCCTGTCGTGTGCCATGGGCCGGCGTGGAGCTTTGGGTCCTGGGAAGAGATTTAGAGGTCCCATGTGAGCTACAACATACAATGTAGTAGTTAGAGCAGGTTCTCTTGTCTGCAGGACGAGTGACATGGTGTACCTTTATCAGTATATCTGAATTCTCTAATTCCCCAAAACAGGCTGGTTCTTCCCTACTGCCTGCTGGGACCAGTCTGTGCATGGTGCCAGGGCTCTGGTGGCAACACTGCTACTTGGCACTACCCAAATTCTGCTGGGAAACGTCCATCCTAGTGATTTGTCAGGGTCAGATGATCCCATGCCGGTGCCCGAGTTGGTCCTGTCACCCTAGTCTGTGTGTTACAGTGAGGGGAGCCACAAGGTCCCAGTAGGGGACGTCACCGACTCGTCCTATAGGTTGCACCGTGGGATGACGCTTCTGGGGCAGAGCTGGCACCTCTGTCATCCTGTCGAGCTGTGGAGCGGTCGCAGGGGGCTGAAGAGGGGAGATTGGGCAGAACAGAGAACTCCGCCTGTCCCTGTGGCTTCTCAGAAATGGCCACATCCAAAAGTGCCAGCATTTAGTGGCCTTAGTGTCATTTTTGTGGATGATCTGCTTTTGGGAAGAAAAAATCCAGCAGTATCACCCATTGTTACCGTATTGTCCGCTTTGAGTTTTACAGCTCCGGGTGTATTCCCATGCAGCCGCCTTCTGGCGTGGATGCAGGGTGTGAATAACGAGTGCTGGTTTTCACTTTCTCCTCCTCTAAATTGTGCTGATACCTCTTAGCTGAGTGAGGCAGCTGTTAATCCGTGACACCAGGGAGTCGCAGGGATCTGCCAGGGATCTCTAGGATCAGCATCCTGGTGCTCTTGAGACATACTTAAGTAGCTCTAACAGCCTCTGAGAAGAGAGATTAAATAGATGTTCCCCAGCTACCACAGCGGTAGATATTTGAAGGGATGTGTGAAGTACTTCAGCAGCAGCCTTGCCACTAACGTGCTTTCTTTGGCTTCCCTGTTACCATTTAGGGACGTGGCATTTTTGCCAGTGGAAGTCCTTTTGATCCTGTCACTCTTCCAAACGGACAAACGCTCTACCCTGGCCAGGGTAACAATTCCTACGTGTTTCCTGGAGTTGCCCTCGGTGTTATTTCATGTGGACTGAAACATATCGGCGAGGACGTCTTCCTGACAACTGCCGAGGTACCGTATTAAAAATGATTTAAATCCCTTGATTTACTAACTTGGTAATAATGAACAATTAAACAGAAATAGTTAAACATTATCTTTTTAAATTGGAAGCATAGTGCTTTCTGTGTAAGGTATGTTGGTTTTCTATAAATTCTGTTTGAACAAGTTATTTTTCAGAAGTACAGGCTTGGTCCAAAGGTCGTCTGGCATAAGGTTCTGTTCTGTTGGCAAGGGAAACACGGGCAGCCTGCGGTACGGTACTGTCACGGGTGACTGCACGTATGTACGGTTTGCATACGTGTGCACATAGGTTTGATTTTAGATTGAAAGGAGCGATATTTTGGTGCTGGTAGCTTTGGGGTGACTTTTGTGGGTGTTTCACTTGCAAAGATTATTTGAATTTCCTTTAGCTTTTTGCTGGTTTTGGGTAGAGCTGTTGACATCAGTTTTTGTGGACCTCCCTTGTCCACAGCTGGCGAAAGCGCTCCATCGCCGCGTGGCTCCTTGCACCACGGTTGGTCACAGTTGCCGTTGCACTCTTCCCCTTTCCTTTCTTATCCTTTTGTGTGTTGGTTCTTTTCTTCCTTTGGGCAGTTTTTTATGAGCTTTGTTCCGCTGTTCTTCAGCGTGTGATCTCTCCTTCTTATCGCCACTCCGCAGGCAAGAGAGGAACAGAGAGAAAACACTTCTGGTTCCAGGAGTTGTTTGCCACCTACTTCCAGTGGTTGTTCAAAGTCTGACACCCATGGTCTTACACTTGGATGTCATAAATGCACAGGGTTGTGTCTTCAACACGTAGGGGAGAAGAATCTGGCCCTTTATTATTTTAGAATCCCTTATTCAGGCAAAATCGGTTACTAGCAGTGGTTGAAATCAAATGCTTAACTTTTATTTTTAAACAAAACGTTAAGTCAATCTTCCTGCAGGTGTTTCTCACTTAAGAGGGTTGTAACTTTCTGTGCTTTTCTGGGTCCAGCATCTTTGCTCCTCATCCACTATAGCGCCATCGCACCCTTACCACTCCTTCCTCTGACCCTTTCCATCTCACCGCTGTCCCAGAGTTCCGGTCTCCTCTGTTGGTTCCACTCTCAGCTGGCACCAAGAGCCGTGTAATGAGCCTCGCAGGACACAGCTTCCTTCTGCTGCATGATGTGATGATATCCAGGGATGCTCAGGCTCCTGGCTGCTCTGCTCCCAGGAACATGCTTCCAAGCGAATCCTGTTCAGAGGGAGCTCAGTACAGGCAGTGACTAGAGACCTCTGAGCAGTGCATGATAGGGTGACCATGCCCATGCGAGGTCATGAAAAGCCTGATGCTTCCTGGGTTTCTTTAAAGGATGTGGGAAGAAGGAAGAAGGCTAGCTGCGGCTTACCAACTTGACTCTAATTAACCCAGTGGTGATTTCTACCCAGTCCAGCTCATACACACTACAACCCCCAGAACTTCATGAGAGTGCAGCGCCCTGAGCTTCAAAGAAGCTGTGTAAGCAGGCTTCGAAGCGCAGAGGTAGTGTAGGTAGCACGCAGAGGAAGCCTCAAAGGAATGCAATTAGCAAATATTATGGAACACTGGAGGGGTAAAAAAGAGAAGAAACAAAAGTTGCCTCAATTAGCAGAAGTGAGAGTGCCTGACTCAACTCTCAGAGCTCCTCTAAGGAATATTGCGTTCCAGGATTCTTGCCCATTGTGTCCTCTTCATGGCTAAAGGGAAGGAAACGGCCCTACACTGTCACTCGGGGGTGACTGACAGGCAGCGCGATCCCATGGCAGGCAGTATGTGATGTGCAGCTGGGTGAGCATCTGCACGCTGCCCTTGCTGGATCGCTGAGGGGTTTCTTCAGCTGCCTGCTGCGACGTCTTCAACAACGTGTGCCAGCAGCTCGCCCTCTGTACGCAAGATACCCAGAATTCCCGTCTTTAAAATTAGTAAAAAGCCCAGACTGTCTCCACTGGCTTTAACCATCTTAGGAGGGCAACGATCCATCCCGTGAGTCTTCGGATAATTACGTCCTCCCTTTAAATCCTTCCCTGTAATTTCAGTTGGATACGGCGATCCTCACTGGCTGCTCTAAACTGCTGCGTTGAACAGTTGTCTTACTTCATTCTAGAAGTCGCTTCATTTTGGTTTGGGCGAAACGGTTCCCGTGTATAGAGTGCTGATGGAGGAAAGGTGGCACACTTGTGGACTGAGTGGTGTTTCAGGTGGCAGTCAGCTAGGTCAGGGAAAAAATAAACCCTGTTCTGAACACAGAAGCTTAAGCGAACGAACGGATGGAATAGTCAGGGAAGTACAATGGCATCAGACATTGCGAGGAAGCTTTTAAATTCTCTCTCGATTTAGAGGTCCTCTCTTTTTTGGTGAAGGCTTTGCTGCGCTATTGCCATCCTCTAGAAAATTCCCTATCGAAGTTTGACATGTAAGAATGTGTATTTTTCTGGCATAGTAGGTCCCTGTTGGCGGCAGGATCGGTGAGTGGTTAGCTACTGGCCTGACGGCTGGAGCCGAGGGCATTCCCCTCTGGTCTCCCTGCTTGTGCGAGGGGCAGCGCGGGGCTGGGTGAGCTACAGCCCGTTACCGAGCCAGGCGAGAGCTGACGGATTTCAGAGGTTTCACCTTTGCCAGTAAGAGGTGTCAGGGGTGCGAGGGCCGGGCGGGCTGCGCAGGCCCTTACTGAAATTACACCGCAAAGCAAAGGCAAGAGTGCGTGTTGGTTTGCTACCTTGGATTTTGGAATGGAAGGGTAAAACCAAAATAATTGCGTGTGGATTTTAGAGGAGTGGTTAGTGTTCTCCTTCTGGAATGGAAGCACCCAAGGTGCTGCAAAACGTAAAGCACCAACCCCATGCGCTTGACGGAGGGACCTTCGCAGATTGTCGCGGTACCTTATGTTAAAAACGGAAGTATGAAAAATAAGCAGCCTGGCCTGCACCTCCCGTCTTCTTGCTTTGCCACCTCTCCCATTAAATCTGATGAAAGTCACAACTAGCTGACTGCACCCACAACACATCCTGCTTTCCGTGTCCTTTTGTTCCTGCCGAGTAAGACGGAATGTAGCTTTGATTTTGGATGATAAATCTAAGGTGCTGTAAGCTGTGATGCCTCTTAATTGCCGGCAGTTGCTCTGTGATGACAGGGGGCATCACCTGTTCTTCCGAGTCCTACCAAACGCGACAGAAGGGACAGAGAATTATGAACTAATGAAATATTCTTGGCACGTATGACCTACAGTTGAGTTACTCCAGAAAATAATCCTGTTAAGTCCTTTCATCGTGTAGAATACGTCCTCCAAAAGCCAAGATGCCCTCACTTGCTTTATGCCATTTGTCCTCTCTTGGCTGCCTTTCATTTAGTTTCTGCAATAGGGCTTAGTTAATTTCTCCATTAAAAACTTGAAAACATGAAAATAGCCAGACTGGGTTGGATCTAAGGTCCAAACAGCCCGGTATCTTCCTGTGCAAGGAACCAGTAGCAGAAGCTGAGGGAAAAGAGGATAAATCAGGGGAAAGCACAGTGATCCTTCTGCTGAAGTGGCTTCTCAGCTTCTGGCAGCCTGTACTAGATGGCCTTCCTGCACCGGAAGTTTTATCCCTGTATGGATTTCTCTTCCAGAAATGAGCCTATTGGCTTTTTAAGCATGTTTATACGTTTGAACATCTTTTGGCAGTTAGTGTCACAATTTAATTCCGAGTTGTGCAGAAAGAGAAACTCTTCCTTGCGTGATTTCCTGCGGTCTGATCATCTGGGCTGCCTGTAGTGCTGTCAGCAACGTTCACCTTCAGGTGTCTTTTGTATTTTCTTCCAGTCTTCTCTTTCTTTTTTTCCCCCCCAAACTCTATTTTTTTGGGTTGTCTCGCTGTACAAAAACTAACCTTTTGATCATCCTCGTTATTCTTTATGCCAGCTGTGGCCCTGCCCCGTTCCTGTTGGAAGCAGGTGGAGCACAAACGCACACGGTTCAACACAGTGTTAGGCCGTGGATTTATACGTTGGCATAATCACATTTTCTGTGGTGCCTCTGAAGTTCCTAATAGTGCCAGATGTTCGTTCATCATTTTTTTCCCTGCCGCTGAACTGATGTTCTCAGGGGGTGTTTTTCAGAGGCCACATAAGGAGGAGTGATTCTCTTGGAGAAGACTTGTTTCTGTGGCGTCTCAGAAGGAGTAGCGTGGCGTCTGTGCAGCTGAGCTCCTACCTCTCCCGCGTTGAGCGCTGCCCAGAAGTTTTGTCACTTGTTTCGTGGTGGCCCCACCACGAAACAGAAGGACTCCACTCCTGATCCCTTTTTTTTTTTTCCAGTGATGCATTGGATTGCCAGGAACGTGCCGTTGGGTTTCTTCACATTTCATCTTTCCTGCAGAGCTCCCTTAAACCACTCGCAGCAGAAACCTCGTGTCGTGAAGCTCTTCTTTACACGTGCATCTGGTTTTGTCCAAGGGATGTGTATGATTTTTAAATAACCCAGTTGCCGTTATGGAAAGCAAAACCCAATCTGACGTGGTCCCAGCTCCCCCTAGTGGGTGTTTAGCTCGGCGGTATTTCCCAGTACCACAATAACGTGGAAACAATTTTCCTTTATTCGTTATACTCAAAAAGAGTATAATCTCTTGTTAGCATTTCCCCTCCAAATGGAAAAACTGCATCTGCCAGCACGGTGGGCAGAGCGCCCAGGAGAACATTGCTTCTCTTTGAACCTGGGGTTGCTGTAGCGTATCATCTTTCATTCAGACTTTTTACCTGTTTCTGCCAGGGAGGGTGAATTGATGGCAGGCAGGCACCCCTTCTGACGCAGTCCTAGCTGTTTGCAAGCAACGTACACCAGCTCCCCTTTCCCACATACAGCAGGAACTGTAGGAAGCTGTGCCCTCTTTCAAGTATATTCCTAGTATGTTCCCTCCAGAGTGCGCTTCTTGCCTTCTCTTCGGGCCACGTTATCGGTTTCATCTCAGTGTTTCCTGGACTTCCCTGGTGTTTTCAGAACCTCTTCATGGGTCATACATGGCTCCACCAGACGCTCCCCAGACCAGAGTTTTCCTTCCATCCACAGAGTACCCCCGTGAGTCACATCACGCAGTAGTATCCCTGCGCTCTGGAACCAGTCAGTGATTTGGTTTTCACCTCTTTTTATCTAAGTTGTAATTGTACAAAAATGTAGCATTGCTCCTGACGGAGAAAGGAGTCTCGTGTTTTCATACAATCATAGAATGGTTTGTGTTGGAAGGGACCTTAAAGACCATCTAGTTCCAACCCCCCTGCCATGGGCAGGGACACCTTCCACTAGACCAGGTTGCTCAAAGCCTCATCCAGCCTGGCCTTGAACACTTCCAGGGATGGGGCATCCACAGCTTCTCTGGGCAACCTGTTCCAGTGCTTCCCCATCCTCTCCAGGAAGAATTTCTTCGTGATATCTAATCTAAACCTCCCCACTTTCAATTTAAACCCATTACCCCCTGTCCTGTCACTACATATTTGGCATCAGAACAGTCTTCCTGAGCACATCTCCCCAGTGTCCCTACGTAGTCCACCTTGGTCCACAGCACAGCACGGTCTAGGGAGGGGAGGGGGACTGGTTTCCTTTTGGGTGAAAATAAAAAAGGATACGCTCCAGGAGCAAGTGTAAAGGACTAAATCTCGGTGGAAACTGCTTATAAATCGTAGCAGATTTAAGAAGTGTGAGTTTTCACAGTACAGAGAACTTCCTTTCTTGTGACTGTTCCATGTTCCCAGCTTTTCAAAGGGCAAGTGACATTCCCCCCACCTCCTCCCCAAGCCATTTCCTTTTCCTTTGCAAAGCCAAGATAGAGAAATTTGTAATTTGGAATCTGCTGAGGCAAATTTGTCTCAATATTTTTAATCATTTGTTTTGAGAACCATAGGAGAGAACGTTAGTGAAGGCAACTATTCAAAACTGTATAAAGTCAGACCATTCTTGATATGTTAATTTTGTGCTTAGTTTGCTTGGAAGATATTTAGATCTGGCTCTAACTACCAGCTCCCTAGATGGTAGAAAGGTGGGCAGTTAAAGACATGAAACCTTCAGGTCCACCAAAGAGACTACAAAGTAGGAGACAGTTTAGTCAACTGGTATCAGCTGATTCTCAGGCTCAGCAAATCCCAGTCCGGATCACACTGAGGTGCTGTTTTCTGCTTCAGGTCCCCAAATGACAAACAAATTTTGGCTAATGATAACAGGAATATCATAGAATCATAGAATGGTTTGGGTTGGAAGGGACCTTAAAGATCATCTAGTTACGCCCAAAAATGAAGATATCGTTACACGCAGAGGCAGCCCCAGGACCCTTTGCTTCTTAGAAGGTATCTGTTGTAGTAACAGAGGAAGTTCATGAGGTGAGCTCGTAAGCAGACAGTGCAAGCAGGGTCTCTCCTCACTCTGCGGAAAATGTCCTCACACCTCATGGTAATTTTTCATACAGCCATTGAGGAAACAGTAAAAAGCCACTTGTGGAGCCTGCCACGCTTTACTGATCTGTTCATTGCTGGAGATGACAATAAAATATCTCCAGTCTTGCTAGGAAGACCAAGGAAGCATGTTCAGGCCAGAGGGGAGATGCTTCTCTCGGATGTGCATCAGGACTTCTGTACTATTCCTTATTTCCCCTGGTCAGTCTAGTGGAAAAAATCAAGCAAACAGCAAAACAATTTCTTCCGTTTTTTGGTATGGTTGAGATGACAGACCCACGACAGCCTTTTTCTGGCAGCACTGTTTATTCTGTCCCAGCACGCCAGAATTCAGCAGCAAACCTCCTGTTCCTGCATCTGACTGCAGTGACCGACGGAGCTTTGGAAGACCCTGGATATGTTACTTTGTTCTGTGGCTGACCACACTCACTTTTGTGATCTCATACCGGCTCAGTGTGTCAGCTGGACACACAACAAACCTGCTCAGCCACCCGTAATTTAATTCAAAGCATTTTACACCTAAGGGTTTCAGCTCTGTTCTCTGCACGGGCTGACTTGACAACTGTCAGAATAACAGGCGCTTCTTTGATTTTAGAAGTCTTTGACCCAATTACAATTGGTGGAATTTATATCCCTCAGCAAACTATTGGCTAGTTTGTGTGTGTCATGGACTTGATCAAGACTTGAGAAGGTCTTGTTGTCTGGCTGAGAAAAGGGCATAACTCCCTAAATGTCTGTCTCTTGTGTAGCTGCTCCTAATGATAAGGCTGGTTGTAAAACACTGCCTAGGTGGAATTAAGCGGTATCTGCGTGATTTGCCAAAGCGGAACCATTGCTTTGCTTAAGGCTAGATCACTGTCTAATAACGCTGCAGCTGCGTTTCAGGTTAAACAGGTCTGCTTTATTTCTAGGTAATAGCTCAGCAAGTTTCTGAGGAGCATTTGCAGGAAGGTCGTCTGTACCCTCCATTAGTCACTATTCAGCACGTGTCGCTGAAAATTGCTGTGAGGGTAAGTAATTTCCATCTTTCATGGCTTCTTTTCTTCCCACGCTCCCTGCATAACTGAGGATTTGATGTGATCAACTAACGCACCTTCACACAGGTTGAAGTTGGTTTACGTCAATCAGTCTTGGACAAGTAGCAGTTTCAAAATTCAATATAAGTACATAGATGTAAATGTCATCAAATACAAGAAGACATGGAACTACAGCAAGTGTTTCACAGAATCACAGAATGGTTTGGGCTGGAAGGGACCTTAAAGACCATCTAGTTCCAACCCCCCTGCCATGGGCAGGGACACCTTCCACTAGACCAGGTTGCTCAAAGCCTCATCCAGCCTGGCCTTGAACACTTCCAGGGATGGGGCATCCACAGCTTCTCTGGGCAACCTGTTCCAGGGCCTCACCACCCTCTCCGGGAAGAACTTCTTCCTGATATCCAATCTAAACCTCCCCACTTTCAATTTAAACCCGTTACCCCTTGTCCTGTCACTCCAGGCCCTTGTAAAAAGCCCCCCCCAGCTTCCTTGTAGCCCCTTCAGGTACTGGAAGGGGCAATAAGGGCTCCCTGGAGCCTTCTCTTCTCCAGGCTGAACAAGCCCAACTCTCTCAGCCTGTCCCCATAGCAGAGCTGCTCCAGCCCTCTGAGCATCTTCGTGCCCTCCTCTGGCCTCGCTCCAACCAGTCTATATCCTTCTGATGCTGGGGGCTCCACAGCTGGACACAGCACTCCAGGTGGGGTCTCACCAGAGCAGAGTAGAAAACTCCCAATTCTTTCTGCCTGATCTCTGCTGAAACTTTATTCCTGCACATACCCACTCTGGCTCATACAGCCCAAGAGAATTAGTGGCCTCTGCCTTTTCCAGGAGAGTAATACACTCAAATGTTTTTGGAATACCGAACGTGGGGTATAAATTCAGGCCGTATTCAGCTGCTAATTATGCACACAGACCTGAAGATGAACTCTCACATCAACACCCCCGAAGTGCTTCTCAGTCAAATCAGGTTGGGCTTCAGATTACTCCTAGAAAGGAAGTCTGAACGTGGTAATCTGGGGTCTCAGCTTCTCACCAAGATGAAACAGTCCTGTTTTAAAGAGAGGGCTAAGGAGAGCAGGAAGGAGCCGCCTTCCTTCTGTTCCAAGTCGGAGCATTTGTCTGTGCCAAACACAGTCTGAAGCAGATCTTTGCGAGGAGTGCTGCTGCACAAAGCAGTCTGACAAACGTGTTTCACAAATGAATGTCCAGTCTAGGGATACGATGTCTCAAGTAGGTGTTCTTCAGACCGAGGGGCTACTGTGATGTGTTGAGTGGGCTCCAACCCCTTCTAAACTTCATGCTTGCTGCAGCTATACTTGTGATGCGTAATCGATTCACCTAGGCATGGTCTGGGTGAGGAAAAAGCAAGCAAATATTCGTATTTCCCCCAACTGTCTCTAGGATTAAACCTGTGCACTGTGTGAGATTAGTATTTTCTCTCCTGGGTTTCCCTTTAAGAAACGCACCATCAGACTGTGGCAAATACTGAACTTCTGTGATAAGCAGGGAGGCTTCCAAGGAAGCACGCTTTCCCTGCAGTGCTTTGGAGAAGGTGGTAAACCAGGCTGACCCGATGACAGAAAAGCAGAAACGGTACCTCAGTGCTTGGGGTTTGTGGGCTGGTTCGTCCACCACCACACAGTAAAAGCTAAGGTGTCACCGGAGGAGGAGCGCTGTATTTGGAGCAGCAACGACATGTAATCCTGTTGGAAAGCAGCAGGAGTCTGACTCACTTCAATGCAGAGACATCATCCTGTTCCTAGTCTCGCGCGCTGTATCCTGGCCCCCATCCCCTGTGGATGTAGGTGACTCAGCGCCGGAGAAGATGAAGTCTTGTCTTGGTTTTGATACGTTTAAATCCTGTTAAATGTACTCAAAGAGGTAATCGGCACTAATTGGGATTTTCGTGCATCTTTCTAGATTGCAGAAGAAGCCTACAGGAACAACACTGCCTCCACCTACCCTCGGCCCAAGGACCTAGAAGCCTTCATCCGCTCTCAGGTTTACAGCACCGATTATAACAGCTTCGTGGCTGACGCCTATAGCTGGCCTGAAGAAGCCATGAAAGTGAAACTGTAAATATTTAATGAAGAACGAACAAACTAGCAGCAGTTAAAAAGCACTAAAATATTCAGAACGTTTTTGCCTAGGAAGCCTAAGAATAGGTAATTTTTTAAGATGCAGAAAACTTTTTCTAAACTGTAATATGTGGTTGGAAACTCAGATAAGAAATCAGACGATTTATCCATCAGAAAATAAAAATTAATCTGAGCGAGGTGTTTGTGGAGTTTGGTTATTTTGATTGTTATTTTACTTGGGGTAGCCTGCCCTGTAGTTCTACAGATGTTTTTGTTATCGAAATAAGGGGTTGTGCCTTGAGTTGAGGGTTTTGTCACAAACGCCTGTGAAAAGTTAAGCAGACAAGTGGTACCGTGGAACATCAAGCGATGCATACAGTGGCTGTTTAATCCGTTACAGGTCACAGTGTGATCCGCATAAACCGTCAAGCTCGTATTTAAAAAAAAGTAAATTGAAGAACAGCAAGTTTACAATATTTTTCCTTCAAAGTAAAGCTTGTGTGGAGTAATGAAAATGTGCTGACGAGACCTGAACCCGCAGAACCTTCTGTTCCTGTCTAATCAGAACAGTGTAGCGTTACTTAGCTAAGCTGAAGTCCTGGGAATGACTCAACGTTTCATTCCCCCAGGAAGAGAACTGCTGTTTCGATACGCCCTGTTTGGCCTGAAGTTTATGGAAGTGCTTGGACTCCGTGTTCTTGCCAATAAGGGAGTATCCAAATGCTATGAATAAGCTTCTTTTTGGCTAAGTATTTTCTTACAGATATCAGTTACCTGGCTAGTAGTAGGGTTTTATGTATTAAACCTGTAAGACTTGAGGACAGTGTGTTTTTAAACACACACCGTGTGTGATGAAGTATTATTCTTTGCAACAAACTGCCCAGTCACCCAGCTGAGGTCTACCAAATGAGTGATTATTAGGGGGGGAAAAAAGAGTATATCCTTAGGGAGGGAACAAACATATTTTGTTGATTCTTTGGTATTTACTGAGTATTTCTCTCACTTGCTACTATTTGAGTGATCTGGCTAGCTCAAATTCTTCAGTACGGTCTTTAAAATGATAATTCAGCACGCTCAATGTGTTCAGAAACACGCTGATTTCGGCTCAAGAGATCTTTTCCTTACCCTTTCCCATCTCTCACCAGTTGTCCAAAGCGACACCTGGCAGGGACCCTTACTCTCCTGCAAAAAAAAAAAAAAAAGTGGTTCCCTCTGCAAACTGCAGCAGGAGCATCCAGGGACACTGCTCATGACCTGCACTATTCCGGATTCATAATTCCAGAAATAAAAGTCATGAGCCTGTGGTTTTCCTTAGGAGGATACACGACTGGATTTTCCCGTCAGGGTTTTCCTCCTGTAGAAATACATGAGCAAATCCTGTGCTTGGAATAAAGCCTTAGACAGCTTTAACGCCGAATTGTTGGACCATCCTCCTGCACAGACTTTCTGAGCTGGGCCACTGGTCCCTTTCCTGTTTCCTTCTGGTTGAACTCTCATGGAGAAAGCCTATTTCTAAACTGGTTTGTTTTGCTACTTTCAAGGAAATGGTTTATCACTTGGCAGCTGCCCACCAAATGCAAATTGTTTCGCTGGTTTTGAGACGGGATCATGTCGAATCTGCACTGATACATCAGCGTTCTAAAAACATGGAATTATTAGTTGTTACAGCATTGCCAATCCAAGAAAAAAGTAGTGTACTTCCTGGCCAGTTCTGGAAACAAAGTGTACTTGAACATTTTTTTTCTGCCGTCAAGCTGCAGAGGGATCTCTGCAAAACCAAAAATGAATTCTGTTTGTCCAGCCCCTCAGCTCTGCCCCAGCTGCAGACTGCAGGCTTGGATTCACACAGAGGAGGGGTGCTTCCTCCCTCCTTGCGTACCGGGAACCTCTCAACGCGTTTTGCCTTGCTGTGCTTTAACCGTGATGTACGTGAGTCGTCGTTCTGAGCAACCAGAAACCCTGCCAACCCCTGTATTTCAATGTATTACTATTAGGAAAAAGCTACTAAAACAACTTCCTCGTGTTTTATCTGAAATAACATAGTATCTGTTATCTTTTCAGTTGTCAGCTCCGTGTGGGCGCAGCACTACGTCTGCTTAGTTGCTCAGTGCCAGTTTCCATCTTGGGGTGCTCAGGGAGAGAGCAGAAGGCGGTGAGCTGGTGGCTCTTTAAGGCGCAGCTACTGGGGACTTTTCAGTAGCACTCTTGGCTACATATGACACCGATGGCATTTAAATAGGATAATTTGTTATCAGTTGGAGGACCCAATTACAATCCACGATGTAAATACTCAGCACACTACGCCATAGGAAAGTGCTGCCTAATGAGCCATTAGTATCATTTCCTCTTGCAGGCTGCTGGAAAATTGTGTCTCAGTACTAATTTGACATAGAAAAGATTGGTAAAGTTATATGTATTTTTATTTCAGGTGGAATATATATATATATTTCATTTTTACGTATTTTATATCTATTTCCTTATGCAATGTAGGGGTAAAAAATAAGAAACACCAAACTTTGTCTCATCTTACACAATTTCATTACAAAGTACTTGGCCTAACAGTAAATAAAAAATTGAGCAGATCCTCCT
>NW_010251515.1:0-20049 GCF_000690775.1 Eurypyga helias | reverse complement strand
GGGGAAGGCCCGGCGACCGAGGCTGGGCGCCCTGGGCGATGGCACGGCCCCGGGCAGCGCGGAAAAGGCTGCGTGGCCATGTGCTCGCGTTGGATGAGCGTGAAGGGACCGCTCGGGGAGCTGCGTGATCGCAGTAGGCCGCGGACTCGCCTGCGGTTTTCCCCACGCCACGTGTTTCTGCTCTAGTGTGCCGAGAGTGCCGTTAGTGTTCTGTGCAGGGCCTTGCAGCGGCAAGTTTTTTAATAATTGGTGGTTAGGAAATACCTGCGTCAGAGTAAAACGGTACACTTGTAACTGAGTTGTCTTTTTATAGGCTGCGAGCTTAAAGCAGATAAGGAGTATCAGTTCAAAGTAGATGATGAAGAAAATGAGCATCAGTTGTCCTTGAGAACGGCAAGTATTGTTCTGTTTTTAATTTTGTATTTTTAATCAATGATGTGCAAGAAGTTAATTCACAGTAGATTAAATGTACACTAACAGAGTTTCAAGGCTGAAATACTTCAGATGCTGCAACACCACGGGAGCAAAATAGATTTATACATCTCATGCATTAGTATATTTGGTAGGCTTTATTAGAAACTTTATTTTGAAAAGCTATTCCATATATTCCCTAAACATAATTCTAGTTGTGTGTTATTTGTTTGCCCCATAAACAGGTAATAAGCAAATTAAATTGGGATGTGTGTGTTATATTTTGATTTATTTTCCTTAGTGTTGTCCTCTCTAAAGGTGTAACTGGGGAATGCTGTCTTTCATTCAGGTAATTAATGGACTTGTCACAGAGTGGGATACTCCAGGAAATTAGGAGAGTTCTTAGATGAGCCCTTAGATCTTTCTGCTGCCACAACAAGCAAGATAGGATATTTTAAGGCCTTTGTTTTGGTCTGAGCATGTTACTACTTTTGGTTAGCAGAAAGATAATAATACCACAACTTCACAGGCAAGGAACTGAAGAGTTGTAGCATCTCTCTACTTTTTAAGGGTTTATTACTGTGTTTATTTAAGTACAAAGAGGTACCGTGATGATACTTGGAAGCAAGAGTCTTGTAACTCTGGATTACTCCCTACATCAGAATTGCTTCTCTAGGAGACTTGCATAATATGCTTTCCAAACTTAGTGTTAATTTTGTGAACCATGTGTCTTCAGTCCTTGTGTTTCATGAAAATTACAACCTGGACTTGACAATGACTAATTTGTTCTTAATTAGATACTCTTTTAAAGAAGAATATAATAATACTACATGTTCATGCAGCTACATCTCATATCTGTATTTGTGATGCAGATGAAATTAGTCACTGAGTGATCCTTGAGTTGTATGGCTTTATCAGAAGAGCCTGGTTATAGAAAACTATCTCTAGCAGCTTTTCTGATGCTTGCACTCACTCTTCATGGGGGGTGAAGCAGATTGCATGCATAGCAGTACTTAGATTTTAGGGTTGTGGGGAAAAAAGTCTAATTCGGTAACCTGACTTCAAGACAAAAGATGATACACAGAAGAAGTGAGAATTGAAACAACAAATGACAAACTGAAAACACCTAAGAGGCTTGGAAGATCTTAGACCTAGTTGCAAACAAAAAATGCCTTGGCAAGCAAAACAAGGAACTGGTGGAAGATAAAATGTGAAGGTAGCAAATACCTGGTGCCTCATCTGTGCACCTGATGAAAGACTAGATGTATTGTCTAACTGTATCTTGACACTTGTCAAGATGTGGCATTGGACTTGGGTATGAGATACAGAAAGAGGTGAGGAGAAAAGGTTAAAAGTGAAAGTAAAGGGGAGGGTGAGGATGCACATGGAGTTAGAAAGTGGCATGAGGATTTCTGCAGTTGTCTTAATAATGACAACTGAGAACATAGAGAGGGATGGTCACTGCTTCATTACCTATTTATTGACAGTGTGCATTCCTTCAGTGTGGAAATTAAAGCACGTGAGTGGATACTTGCCAGGCACTCAGTATGTAAATTAATAGGAAGTGCTGTAGTAGTGCTTGAGCTGGTGCAAATAACAGGAGTAACTGGGGTGGAGGGCATGCTCTTAAATTCTTGTGCTGGTGGGTAGTCCCACCAGCTAAATGATTGTGTTGTTGCTAATCCATTTGAGAGGTGAGATCAGAGCAGCAATTTAAGTCTTTAAAGTAACAAAAATTGCTAGGAGTAGTGAATCTTACGTTCTGTTTGTCAGCTGTCAGTCTGATACATCTTGTCTGGATCATTCTAGCTTGCCTAAAACTCAGCCCTTGGATAATGGAAACTATGAGTTTCATATAAATGTGAGTTATGTGCCTCTGCCTGAAGTGTTTACACCCACATCTTCCATGGAGGATAGAAAGCTTTCTTTTCATGGGCATTTGTAAAGGAAACAGAGCCTTGTTCGCTTGTCTTGCGAATAATTGTGGTACCTCAAGGGATTCTTGGTTTTCACATCTCTTGCATGTAATCTTGACTCAAATGCCAGAGGCCCAGAGAACTGGAATTTCAAGCCTGTCCCATGTCTGTCATTTGCCTCCCTGCAGCTGTGATTTTTTGAATCTCCAGAAAGTGCCAGACCCGGTACCCAGTGTAAGGAATCCAGGCACTTGGTTTCTGAAATACTCTGGGACAGCAGCTCTCAGTCCTTGGTGAATTAACAGAAGGCATATTAATACATGACAGTACTGAAGTACTGAGCAATTGTTAAGTCTTAACTCCTCATGGAATGTCAAGCAAGCAAAAAGTGTAGTGTGCTAGGTAAGCAATGGGCAGGTGAAATGTGCAAGAAGGGGAAGGATAAAGGCTGTGATCCTGTAGCACTGACAGCAGTGGCTTCCTTTCCTTTAGGCCTGTGTTTGTCCTTCTTCCTTGGGCCAGTTTCAGTGCTGACTGGACTTAGTCGCTGACCCATTTCAGTGCTGTATTCCAGTAGCAAAAAGTCTACTTTTCACTCATCAAAACACCAAGGTGCCTTGAGTTGCAAGCGCCAGTGTTAGGAGGAAAGAGTATATTGGCTGGAGGAGGGCAACTGAATTTTTAGCAGTCAAATACAAATTTCAGTGTTGATGTGAAACAGTGAATGTCGTTTAAAAGACTTCAGAATATTTGGAAAATTTTCAGAGTACACTGTTCTTTACTTCACAGGTTACTTTAGGGGCTGGAGCCAAAGATGAATTGCATGTTGTAGAAGCAGAAGCATTGGACTATGAAGGCAACCCTATTAAAGTAGTGCTGGCATCTCTGAAAATGTCAGTGCAGCCTACGGTAAGTACAGGAACTTTGAAACATCTACTGTAAACTGTCTTAGGTGAGAAAGACAAGTTAGAAAAGATGGTGATGGCTGAATCTTAGTGAAACTGCACAGTGGTCAGGGGATTGAGACAAGTGCCAGTTTTGGCATGTGTAGTAAATACAAGCTAAGTAAGAGTGTGTTTTTTGTGCTTAGTAGAATTGCTCTAGTCATCTGGAGATGATACTTGCTCAAATCATCTTTTCTTAAAGAAGTGATGATAATTGTGCATATCATCTCTATGTATACAAATGCATGTGTTTAGAAGCAGATGCATCTGTAGTCTGTGTTGCTTTGAGCCTGGGATGAGGAAAAAAAGCTAGTTTGTCTGCAGGTCCCAGGGTTTTTAGAGATTCTGAAGATGACTGCTCCCCTTTCTTGATTTCAGGGCACCCTACTTGTCATTCCTGCCACCTGGGATGTAACTTGAATTGGTGTTGCTGGTGTGCAGGTGGAACTGTACAGTGCTGGGGGCAAATGGATAGTGTTGAAATTGCTGCTCAGAAGTAGAAACAAATGTGGATTGGTCAGGCCTTGAAAATTGTGCTTAAACTATGATAAGCGGCAAGAATTTAGTAAACCCTGTTGTCTTACTGACCCTGAGGTGATTCGTAACAATTTGGGAATATTCTGCCAGATAGAAACTTGGAGTAAGTGTATGAGCATTGGAGTGTACAGATGGTTGTGCTCTTGGTTTCATTTGGATGTTTTGTCTGTTAAGTACACTTTGTCTTCAGTATTTAAATAGATAACATTTTTCCTTCCCTATTCCTTCCCTAGGTTTCGTTAGGTGGCTTTGAGATCACACCTCCAGTGGTCTTGAGGTTGAAATGCGGCTCAGGGCCTGTTTATGTCAGTGGTCAACATCTTGTAGGTATGTATTACCTACTGCTTGTTACTGATCTATGATCTTGCTACCTGTCAGCACCAGCAGAGCTTGACTGATGTGTCTGGTATCTCAAGCGCTACTTTATCTAATACTGACCCTCTGATTCTTTAATTCACTCTACTCAGAGGTGTGAGGTAACAGTAGGACAAAGGGGGTCAGAGAAATGCTCGCATACCTTTTCTTGCCTCTTGTTTTATATGAATAAAGGGGAGTTTCATTCTTGCAATTTGACTTACAATTTCTCCCTTTAAAAATGGATGTTAGGTTCCTGCTATTAGTGTCTCACTGCAGGAAGCTGTGAGCTTTCTGCTTAGTTGAGAATGTGACGAGAATGCCCATGAAACAGTTTTGAGTTTACACTAAACTGTGCTAGGACTAGTGTTGTCCTTTGTAGAATCATCTTTGAAACCGATTTCTGTAGAAGTTCTTAAATGTGTCTCCTAGAAACGTGTAAAATTTTATTTGTTCTATGGCTGCTTTTTTGTGAGGAATGCCAGAGGCAGTGTGTGGCTTCACCCATTTTGGATTTCAGTGTAGTACCTGATTGTATTAGATTGCTAGTAGGAAGCTGCCTTCTATCAATTCAGCACCTCAGCAAGACCTTGCCTATTTACTTGTGGGTGATACTCTTCTGCTCGTTTCTTACTTGCAATCTTGTTTTAACTATTGTGAAATGGAGTGGGGATTGTTTTACCAATTTTCATCATTTTATCAGCATTGGAGGAAGAACCAGAATCTGACGATGAGGAAGAAGATACAAAAATTGTGAACGCTTCAGCAAAGAGACCAGCAAGTGGAGGAGGAGCCAAAACACCACAGGTAGCAATCCTTTAAATCAGCTTGTCTTCAGACTTTTCTGTACTAATGCTGCCTCTCTAAGAGTAAGCTTGCTATGTTTTACTTAATGTATGGCCTCTTAAGTGGATTATTTTGTACTTGGGTCTTGACAAGTACTGAGTTAAGTGTAGTTAAGTACAGGTGGTTTTTCAAAGCTTTGCTGGGGGGGGACTAATACAAAGGCTGTTTTCATGTGGATATTTTGTCCACTACAGTAACTGAGTGTGCAGAGATTCTAGTATAAACATGAGCATATTAGAACTGAGTTTAAATGCTGATTAAAGCTCTGTAGTGTAGAAGGGAAGGTTCAAATGCTCAGTGTGTGCTGTAGATTTATCAACAGCTTTGGCTTGTCAGCTGTAACTTGTTGATTTTTAGGTTGATGGAGGGTAGTCTTGTAATTATGCCACAAATTGCTTTGGATAAAGGTTGCTGTTTATTAAGATACCAAAGTTTGACACTTTGTACTTAATCTTTTTTAAGAAAAAAGCAAAATTGGCAGATGATGATGATGACGATGATGAAGATGAGGATGATGATGAGGAGTATGTATTCTTTTCATAATACCATTTGAAATACAGGGTTAACTTCAGAATACACATTGTGTGAGGTGCCTGGTTAAGTGAACAAGCTGCTTTATCTTGGCTACAAAAAAAACCACAAAACCCAGAATGACCTCAAGTTTATCTCCACAATGTAGTCTAAATTATTAGTGTTACTCAAATGTGTCATACTGGGTTATAAAACTTAGTTTCATGTAATTAATGAACTTTTAATACATTTATAATGTATTAGTAGTAGGGGAAGCCCTAAGGTATGTGTCTTTAGTATTAAAATGGAAGGAATACATTTAACTGCTTTAACAGTAGTAAGTAGAGTGTTTGGCCTAATACCTTGCTATGGCTTAAAACAAGGGATAAAGTAGACTTGGGAAGATAACTTGCTACATGAATAAAACCTTTTGTGGGGGTGGGGCAAAGAGGGAGAAGACTAACTCCTAGAGGTCCGTTTCAACCCCTACCACTCTTAATCTGTGTAAAGTTCAAGCTGTGAGCGTGAATCGAGTTACAGTGAGTGACTACCTTTCTAATTGTAGTGATGAGGATGACTTAGAGGATGATGAGGAAGAACTGAAAACACCAACAAAGAAAGTAAGTGGCATGTATATACACACACATTATGACCTTCACCCATGGATGATTAAACAGCCTGTAGAATAAACTTGAAAGTATGTGAGTGATAACACCAGATGGATTTAATATCTGCAGCTAGGTATATTCAAACAAGGGAGCAAAAGTGAGATAGCTGTATAGGTTTGAGCTCGGCATTTATTGTAATTAAACATTAATTGGACTTCAGTGTAATTGAAGTGTCCTTTTCCATGCAGTGTTTGGTTTACAGTGGACTAGATGAGAATACAAGGGATGACAGTACTTGGGCAGATGGTCCCTTAAGTCAGTGATCTTAAGCACAGCCTTTCGGAATGTGTGAATGGCATGCTTTTTATTTAGCTTAATCTGTATAAAATTCTAATAGGGTATTGGAATACTTGTGTGAATGTGTATCCAGTCTGTTTTCTTTACATAGCTGGGGGGGATGGCTGGTTTTCACAGCATGTGCATGCACATGTGCAGTTGTCAGATTGGTATGATTGGCATTGAGCAGCAGACAAAGTCCTGCTCAGAGATGGTGGGCTGTGCTTTGCCATTCCTGTCCTGCATGCTGTGAGAAAGGACTTTTTAGCAATGTAACTCGATAGAAAAAGCACCTAAAAGTAACCGTTGGAAAAGGTTCGCTTCAGGCAGCCAAGTGGTTGAATGTGAAATAGCATCAGCCCTTCAGTGCCATCTGGTGGTAAAATGGACTATAAGACAACTGGCAGCTGCAGAGGTAGAAGGTAGTAAGTTTTTAACTTGTCTATTTTGGTTTGAATTTATGTTTACACAGCTGCTGTTTACAAACAAACATTCAGTATTTTACTTTGCTGGATGCTGCTCTGTCCTAATGAGTTTCTATAGGTCATAGTGCACAATAGTTTATAGCCTGGTAAAGACAATTGAGCTGCAGATTTCCTGCCGTCTAATGAAGTCTAGTGTGGCTGAATGAGATGATTTCTGTATGAAATGCCAAACGAAGTAATGATGATGTTACAGAATACAAGCAGCACTGAGTCAGATTTTGGAATTGCAGCACCATCTAGAATTAGTCTTGTGCAGTATCTGCCCCCAGAATTCTGCATGGTAGTATATAAGGAAAGGTGTAATACTAAGAAAATTATAGGGGAGGACCCACATAGTTGAATGGCATCATAATGAAACTTGATCTTCGTTATGTGTTGTGCTACGCTAACAGTTTTTCATTGGAGCTCCTGTAGCATACGTGCTTTCTCCTTGAATAATTGATGTTGATCATATTGCCTGGGCAATGAGAATGCTTTTTTGTTTGATGTTGAATAGTATGTATATTTGTCACTAAGTCTTGAGTAATATGTTAGCAAGCTTAACATTTATTAGCAGTTTCTCATGAGAAATTAACTTGAATGCTTTCTTTTCAGCCCGTCCGTGAGGCTTCAGGAAAAAATATGCAGAAAGCAAAGCAAAATGGAAAAGACTCTAAGCCGTCCACACCAGCATCTAAATCAAAAGTGAGTGAAGGCAAATGAGTGAAACAGATGTTTATTTTAGTGTGGAAGTGAGCTTTCTTGCCTAGTGGCAACTTCAAATACTGTACTAATCATTAGATTAGGTTTTTGCATGTTAATATGAAGCATGCTGGGGACACTGTTCATTGCTTCATGTTCCTCTGTGAAACTTTAGGGATAAAACTACACCAGTGAAGACTTGAAATCAGACATGCTGTCCCTTGTGAGTATTGCTGATTCCAGGGTTTAAAATACAAGTCTGTAGTTTTTTGAGTAGTTGCTTGTACAAGAGGATGAGTGCCAGCTGCCACTGCATTACAACAGGGGGCTGATGCTAATGAGGGAGTCTCACTTAACTGATCCACTTGAGAACTAAGTTTTCTGGTTCTGTTGCTTTGTAGTTGTCAGGCTTCCTTCTGCAGCTTTTTCTTGCTGCATGTACTCAAACGTGCATGCAGAGAAGGTTGATGCAGAAATGTGTGGGATGGATGGTGGGATGGCATCTGAAAAGCAGTGCAGATGTGTGCTGTCTTACAGCATGACCTGATCTGGCTGCAGTTGTGGAGTAAACTCTAAATCACTGAATGGGCTGTTTTCAGTGTCATTTCTCTTGGGAGAAAGAGCTGTGTAGGCACCTGCCCAGATGCATTAAGATACTAGCTATGCTAATGGTAGTAATGCCAAAGTTAAATGTTGTTTTCCTTGTCTCTGAGGAGTGTGTTGGAAGCACCTATTTAACTTCTGTGACTTGAAAAGCCACCTGAAGGATCCATGTGATGGCTAGTTCTTTTATTCTCTATGCACTCTACAGTAGGTCTTAACAGTCCTGTTTTTAGAACACTTGATCTTGCACGTGCATAAAGCTGATTGATATACAAGTTCCTAATTGAATACATAACTTTCAGACTCCAGACTCCAAGAAGGATAAAGCTCTAACTCCAAAAACACCAAAAGTCCCTCTGTCGTTAGAGGAGATCAAAGCAAAAATGCAAGCATCCGTAGATAAGGTAAGTTTTTTGGAAACTTTAGGTTTGTCAGCCTTTTTATACTTCCACGGGTCAGAAGAATTTCAAGTTGTTAAGAAATGGTCGCATGTCACTGCTTGCTGTGCTGTTAGATATGTTGGTGTTAAAGCTCAGAGAAATGAAAACTCATTTGGGACAAAAAGAAACCTTTGTGCTCATGAGAAACAAGAACACCCGCCTTGTTTTTGTATTTCTCCAGTAGTGATGTTTAGTAATTTGATAATTTTTTTTAAACCACAACAGAAAACAACAAAGCAACAAATTTTGGGTGATGCTTCTTCTAAAGGGGTGATACTTTTAAAGTTGTCATACCTAGCGTATGCATCTTATTGTGGGCAACTAGAGTAAAGCAGAGTTCTTCACATGATTGGAATGGATTGGTCTTAGGCAGTGTCCAGCTGGGTTATCCAGATGCATGTAAGGGCTTACAGCTTCCAGAAGGGGGAGATAAGTGCTTGTGATATGCCTTCATGAATCAGTGAAGACCACAAAGCGTGTGCTTTCTGAGCTTTAGGTTGGTTGTCTCCCCTCAGCGGATGTTTCAACCTTTGAAGGTCACAGAGCAGTCACTCAGCTTCTGGTTGCTGTCAGCAAACTCAGCTGGCACCTCGCAGTTATGCATGAGAGTATTCTTAGCTGTTACTTATGTATAAGAAAAACTCCAAAATTGCCTTTTAGTTACAGGCTGGTTGGGTAAAAGTGTAGCAGATCATAGCAATCCCCCTTTGCCAAGTTTGGAAACCTGTGTGTGAGCTAGGGGTGTAGTTCAGTACACACCTGTACTGCAGAATAGGCGGCAACAAGGACCTGACAGCTGAACTCCACAAGTTCTGGTTTTACCTCACTAGCTCAGATGTGTGCTTCTCCATCATACATTTATTTATGACTGAACCAGGTTCCTCACTGGAGACTTACTTTCAGCTAAAGCCTACAGTGATTGTGGTGCTATGAAGAATTCTTGGGTTTTTAGCTTGGTCTGAGGTGATAAACTTTCCCCCCTTGCATCTTCTATTCTTGGTGTTCAGAGGCATATGCAAAATAAGGCAAAAAGTGTTCTGATGCAGGGTGAGCAATGACAGATTGTAATTGGAATCAAAGTGCTTATTCCTAAACCGTGAACCTGACAGTGATGGATTGTCTCATCCTCCCAGGTCAGGCTAACCTCTTGGGTGTAGTGGATGCTAGGGTGTTTTTTTGCCTGACTCAGGGCCATGATTAGTGTTTCTGCAGTGCAAGAAGTGGCTGAGCTGCCCACAGTAGGACTGATGTCCCTTGGAGGGAAGCATGTACACCAGATAACTGGCAAGCAGCTTTAGAACACACTTCCTGTTGCTGAAGAGTTTTTACTGGGAATTGCTGTGTAAGCACAAATATGTAGAAGAAACAGCAGGGAGCTTAATGTTTTCCATGGTGGTGTGAGTGTATGTTAGTAAGGCAAAGGGTTTGTGTGTTGCCATATACAATAGCATTTTTGGGTGACAGCCAGCAAGCTAGCAGCTTTTACAAAAAATTACTTTATTGAAGTATTAGAGTGGAACTGCTGTATTATGTAGTAGGTAGATGTGAATGTGCTAACAGAAGATCAGTACTTCATGGAATCCAGGGGTAAGACATTGTCCAAATCCAAGCTTTTTGCTTGAAATATTGTAGTATCAAATATTCCTGATGTAGTTTTGTTTCCTTTGAACATAAATGTCTTCTGCAATGTGCTGAGTAGCAGCTAGGTGTACTATCATAAGTAGCTGGGCATATTTCAACTGATGGACCTGAAAAATGGGCAGAAATTACTCTGGGGCATGTGAAAGTAAATGGATGTCTCTAAATGTGCTGTATTTTACCTGGAGATAGGAGAAGGCACGAAGCTAAGCTCTCTTCCATGAATTACTGAACCTGCTTTGTACATTTGAGTATGTAGAAAGACAGTTTCCGAGATAAAAGCCAACGCTTTGTACATTTGAGTATGTAGAAACAGTTTCCGAGATAAAAGCCAATATCTCTGGAACACTTCTTTAAATTCACAGGAACAACATATTAGGATGAGTAGGGTAGGTGGGATGTCCGTTAACTTTTTGTTTCAGAGAGCTGAAGTTGAAAACCCTACCAGCGGGAAGGATAGTCATGTCTCGTGTTACATGCTGTAGTAAGAATCCATAAATATGAATTAGTTCTAGCTTTTCTGAATACTGTGTGAATGTTGGCTGCAAACAAGGCTATCTTTAGTGGCAAATGCTTGCTGTTACTTTTCTGAGCATGAGCCAGGGTGCTTGTTACAGCCACTTTGGTGTGTAGGCAATCGGGCCTGTGAGGAATATCTGGGCACTGTAGAGAAGCAAACTTTAAAAATGGTTTAAAAGCAGATTGGTTTGGGATGTTGCAAGGGGAGTTTGATAAAATACTGTGTATTGTAGAGGGTTTAAGCTTCATACGTTAACTTATTGGAATCATTAAATGACCTGCATACGCTTAAAGCCTTTGCTTTTTTCAAAATAGGGTTCTTCCCTTCCTAAGCTGGAACCCAAATTTGCCAACTATGTGAAGAATTGCTTCAGGACGGAGGACCAGAAGGTAACTGAATTTGTTGGAACTTGATAAAGTCCAAAAACTTTTATAACCTGACTTGGGGATTCTTTTCCACTTCTTAATCTTTACAAGCTTTGGACTGTTTCAAAGGGTTACAAACCACGAACAATACTTCAAATTAAATAAATGGGAACGGTTTTAAGGGTTTAGTTGGCTAAGATGGGAAAGTTAATATTTTATTACATTTTTCCAGCTTTTATATGGTTGGTAAATTATCTCTTGCTTACTAAACCCACAGAATTTTCCTTTTGGCACCGTATTGGCTAAGGAAATGAGCTGTGGTTTTCCTTGCTGCTGAATTTGGCCACCTAGGCCCGTCTGCTGTTCAGCCTTTTGTTGGGGAGGGTGTCTGGGAGGGGGAACTGTTTTGTGATTGAGATTATGGCTTTCTTACTGCATTTTCTCCCAAAGTCAACTGAACTCTTGTGAGAGGGCAAGCCAGAAGGAGGTATCAGGAAGCAAGCTTTTGAATTGGTTATTACTCAACACAGACTGGGCTAAAATGTGTCTTAGATTTCCCTATCAAAATTCTTGTAAGCTAAACCTTTCTTCCATTGACAGAATTCCTTACGCTTTCCTGCTTCCCTCAGTGGTTCAGAGTAAACTTGTTTGATAGACAAATTGATAGGTTCTTGAAGGAATGTTTAAAAGCAGCTAGCCTCAGCTACTGGAGCTGGTCTGACATTAGCCAGGGTAGGCAGAGTTCAGCCAATATTTGCCTAGCTGGTCCACACCCATCCTCTCACTTACCTTCACTGAATTCCTTCTGTTGTGACTTAGAGAGGGAATAAGTCTCTAGCAGAAGGACCTAATGTCTTGCTTTCAACTTGATTTTCTCTAAAAGAAAAAGCATTTTTTGGTTGTAATTTAATGTCAGTGTTTTGTGGAATAAGTAGACATAATTTATTTTCAGTTTACTAAGAAATGAATTTCAATTTCTTACTTTTTATGTGCACTTCCAGGTCATTCAAGCTCTCTGGCAGTGGAGACAGACTCTGTAAGAAAAGAAAACAGTTTAAACAGTTCATTAAAATCTTCAGTCTTATTTCTGTAACCATTATTTGGCTGTCCTTTTTACAAATGCTGAAAGATCTTCCCCTACCGTGTCTGATAAATGTCATCCAGATTACCTTGCCAAGAATGTGTTGTCCAAAATGCCTGTTTAGTTTTTAAAGATGGGACTCCACCCTCAGCTTCATTTTAAGTATGTATGGAATGTTTTGATAAGACATGGTGGTGGTGGTGGTCAGACAAATGGAAATGGTGGGGAGACTAAATGTACGTGGAAAAAAATAAAATTTAGTATTTTAATACAGTAATATCGTTTCTTTTTTTATGGGTTGGGGCGAGTCTGTATACTGAACCCAGAAGAGAACAGGCCCTTAAAGCTCTCATAGGAACTTCTGCTAAGTACTTGAGCTGCATTTTACCGAGTACACATCAGATAGTCTCATTTATGTTGTCAACCTGAAAACTAACTTTACTCCAAGAGCTTTACAGCTACGGACCAGATGACTGGGGAGAAAACTGAAGTGGTAAGCGGGACTTTGTTCGTGTCTGGAAGTGACCACTAATTACATAATTGCCTGAACCAGCCTTTCCTGCATCTCTGTTTCTGACTCGCGTCGTTGCTCTTTGGTTTATGGTTTCTCTCTAACAACTACGTTTGTGGGGCTTGTGACTCCACTTGTAAAATGTAATACTTTTGATTTGGGAATTGCTGGCTGTGCTGTTCCTCTGAGGGGCTGCAGTCTGAGGTTGTCTCGTGTAATGACTCCTGTGAGCGTTTTGTGGGGACGAGAATTAGCTTGAATGCTGTAGGGTGTGCCTAGAGAGCTCACTGAGGGAGATCAGTGCCAGTGGATACATTTCTGGGAATGAGGAGGAGCTAATCTCCAGCAAATCCCCAAAACTCAGAAGGGCAGGTAGCCCTGTCAGAGTTCCTTGGGTCTCTTCTGGTTATTGCCTACCAATGATACTAAGGCTGAGTTGAAACAAATTTTTGGACTGTTCTTTGTTGTCATATAAAGTAAAAATGCCCAAGGTGTTAAAAGCCCTTTCAGAAAAAGCGTGGATATCGTGCCTGGCACTGACTTTTCCTCAAAGCTCTTTTCTAAATGCTGTATCCCTCAAATGCTTGAATGCTGTATCACATGTTGTGACTCCAGCAGTGCTAAAGAAAACTTTAAGCAGTTGTATGTAACTATTAAACTGATTTAATCCTTGCTGTGTGTGGAATTAATGCAACTGGCTTCTGTTTTTCACAGCAGAAAGATGTCAATTGAGGAGAGAAGGGCGTTAAAGCAGGCTTTAGCAGGTTGAGGTTTGTCCACTTGAAGGACGTGCGCAGTTGGGCTCCCGCAGCAGTTACTTCGCAAGGCATGGTAAAACCTCTGTTGGGTTGTGCTCATTGGGAAGGGAGTCTCTTTAATTGGATGTTCTTCTTAAGGTTTGCTATTATCAAAGCCTCAGTATCTGTAGTTGGGGTTCTGGGCCTGATGGAAACCAATGTGAATCTCGGAAAGGACTTACTCCTTTGGGCAAACAAGGCCAAGGGAAATGCGTGGTAGAGGAGTGAAACGCAGCGAGTGTGGTGTGGAAGTCATCGAAGCTGTACACTTGCTGTACACGAAATGCAGAGTCTAAGGGTTTGAAAGGCCTGAGTTGGTGGGGTTATGTCAACGGATGATGTCATGCACAAGCGAGAGCACATTTCCCTGGTGAAATAGAGTTAATGGGACAGACAGGCGTCAACGGATGATGTCATGCACAAGCACATTTCCCTGGTGAAATTGAGTTAATGGCACAGACAGGCTTATTTAAACAAAATTGCCCTCAATTTCAGCTGAAATAAGTGAAAATTGTACAGTAATTTCAGTAAGAGGCTATCCAGCCAATAAAATATTCTGAGTATTAAACTTTTCCTAAAAGCCTGGGGTGTTGTCTGTCTGCAGGCCACTACCCAAAGCAGGTCTGCCGGCGTGCAGCCACACTCGGCACAAGGGTTGCAGGGAGAGGATGGAGCCCATGTGGGCAGTTCCCAAGGAAGCTATTCCCCTGGTGTAGCCAAGGTACAAGGCGAGTTGCTTCTCTGCCGGGCTGCCGTTCAGCATCATGAGGCATCTGCATCATGGCATAGAAATGGTCACTTGGTCCCAGTTAGCTTGCTTGCTGTTTTCTGCCGATGTTCTTGCAGCTCTAGCTGGAAGCGGTCAGTGTGGTGGGCCTCGTCCCTTCCTGTCAGTCACAGCTCCTAACACTCCGGGACTGGCCATCTGATGCCTCCTGTGGGGTTGCTGGGCTATGCAGCCATATATCCTCTAGGATATTCCCATGTAGCTGCCAGTTCTTCCATTTTTAACAGAGCCTCAAAGACTAGACTGAAAGTCTTGCGTACCCATTGAAGAGAAGATCCCAAGTACCAGATGGGGGTTACTGAAGTGCTGTTTCTGACTCTGGAGTTGAAGTGTGTTTTTACCATGGCATGATTGCAAAAAAGCAGTAGTGTTTTGATCGCTGTGTTGAGGGCTGTGTGCCCCTGGCCCTCGAGGGTGGCTCAGTTGAGAGCGTGGAGATAGTGTCAAGGGCATTGATGCAAATATATTTCTCACCACCATGGGAAAACAGCTCCCCTTTGCAGGAAGGTAAAATGCCTTTCCAGGTGGCCTGTCCCTCTGATGGCTCCTTCCCCCTGGATTTTTTTTTTTTTTCCTCCTGTTGCAGGACCCTGCTCTTCCTGGCCTTTTCCATCCTTCGTTTCCTCCTGCATAATGAACAGGTGGTGTTCCCTGTGGGGGACAAGGGGAAGGCCATGCAGCTGAGTGGCTGTGTGGGACTGCGCAGGGTGTGCTCTGCTCTCCTCTGCTGCACTGTGGGCTGCAGCTGCCCAGTGTGGGTTGATTTTTCTCCTAAGTGTCTTTTTTTTTTTTCTAGGCATCTTGATTTCAGAGGAGGTGATAATAGGATAGTGTCCTGCAGGCAAACAGCCTTTTCCAGCTTCAGGAGCTCTTGGTCTGTGTCTTACTCCTTGGGGTGTTCAAGGAAAGTGCTTGTGGCCACCTTAGGTGCGTCTCGAGGTTCTGTTTGCACCTGTGAATCAACCAACTTTGGCCAGAATGACCCCAAGCGCTGTGATGAGTACAAGGCTGTTGTTTCGCCTGTGCTCGGCTTGTTGCAGCTTTTGGAGGAACAACCGGAGCATGGCTGGCAGGAGGGTGGAAGGGAGTGTGTGTGGGCTGAGGTAATGGAAAACAGGGCCAGGATGGGTGGTGGTTCTGGGCTTCTTGCCACCCAGACAGTCCCTCGGGGGCTAAGTTCATTCTGGAACATGCTCTCTGTCCTCTCCTCTAGAAATCTTACCCAGATACCCCAAGCTATGTCCTGTCTCCTTCCAATGTGCCATTATTGGGAGCAGCCAAACTCTCCCAACTTCCCCCTTCCCCTGTAGAACAAGCACGTAGATCCTTATTCCTGTTGCTGTTTTCCTGAGGGGGAAACTAAAGACTGGATCTTAAAAAATTGCCGTAGAAAACGCTGCACGTGAACTGGGCGGGTTGTGGCGAAGTGTTGGACGCAGCCCCTGGCCTTGGCTAACGGGCAGTAGGGCCTGGCAAGCAGCACCGAGCGCAGTTGGTTGTGTTGAGTGAGGTTTCGGGATCTGGTATTTATTAAGGGTTGCTTTGCCTGAGGCCTGGCTCTCGTAACCTGCGTGAGGAGAGCTGAGCTTGCGTGACTGCGCGCAGGGGAAGCGGTACAGGACCCCGAGGTGTGTCTGGAAGGGCCTGACTTGTCCTTCCTTTTGCAGACAGCAGAGGGGATCCCCTGCTCTCTACTCCCTGGAGGTTTTTGGTCTACATGTACAATTTGGGGAGCAGTTGTGTTGAGTTGGATCAGCTCTTCAGGCTGTTAGGTGAGTGCATTTTAAGCTGTGCCTAACTTGGACCAGGTAGATTGATCAGATATGTTAAATATTAATTAAGGTGATGTTAGTGTGCTGTGGAGACTACTAGACTTGTAATTGCACGGGGCCAACTCTTGCTCTGCTCCTTACTTCCCTCGGAAACTTTCTCCCCTTCCACCAATTCTGTCAGCTCTCCCTGACCAAGCCAGAAGAGCCTTTTTACAGGAGAAGGATCCCATGAGGAAACAAAGAACAAGAAAGGACAGTGAATCAGAAGAGAAAATGGTGGTTGGAGGTCAAAAGTGAGAATGGGAAAAATGGGGATGCTCAGCAGGGGACCTCGAACAGGGCCTGGCACTTCCAGTGCGGGCTGGGATGTGCTGCTGCCCAGGTGTGCCCAGCCAAGGGAATGGGAATTGGGACGCTTGAACAGCAAATGGCAAAAGGAGGGAACGCAATTGAAGCACTGAAAACAGAATTGATGCCCTGGTTCATCTTAAACTTAGTGTTTGCTTTATGCTGGTAATAGAAACAAGTGGTTTTTTTTTAGAAAACAAGGCAATTTTGTGAGAAGGGTCCTTCAGTCTTACTCAAGATCCTGTGAACCAATTGCTGGGGCCCTGAGCCTGCTCAGCCTCGTGCAATTCTGTTGACTTACGTGGTATGGAAGAGAAAATAAGTTACTCTTGAATGATGTAAATTTTCAAAGCTAGTTTTGAATTAAGCCTTAGGTTTTTTAACTTAGTTTTTTCCTGAGAAGTAAGTGTGGGGAGAGTTGGAAGGCACCTTGCAGCTTGTCGAGACACTTGGCGTTTCACTCCTGGAGCCACCTTTCCTGCTTCATCTAACTTTGCCCATTACTCCTTACACTTGTCCCAGAGCTTGTGATAAGGGTGTTCTTGGGGAAATACCACTGATGAGGGGCTTCTAGTGACACAGGTCCCACTACACTGAGGCAGTATATTGTCCCAGCACTGCCATGGGTGTTGCTTCCCAAAGTCCCTGCTGCTTCAGCTGCTCTCTGTATGTACCTGCGTGTGTGTGGACACTGAGGACAGTGGACAACTACAGCTCATAGGCAAAGCTTTCTATTTAGAAGGCTACCTTTGGCCTTTAGGACATTCTTCCCTCACCCGTAACTCTTTCCATACTTTTAAACATTCCCTTCAAACTTTCCACATGGAGAATAGGTTTTTAACTAGATGCCCCCTGTCATAGCTAAGGGCAATACCATGTCATGGGGTCACCATAATGAAAGGGACCCAGCCCTTGTGATCTCCAGAGACCACAGGGGTATTGGGGGATCTTGGCTTCTTCTTTAGGGCCTCAGACCAGGAGACCTGCTTCTGTTTGTGTCTAGCTTTGTTTCTGGATAGTCCCTTCCAATTAATTCCCAGTTTTACATCTTGCCACAGCCACCTTGTTGCTCGTTTGGTCCATCACAGCTCCTCAGGCTTCTCTGTCTTCTGATCCTTGTCTGTTCCTCCTCCGGTCTTCTACCCATGGTGAGCTGTGAGCAGCACTGTCTTTCCCGGGTCAGTCTTGCCCTCAGCCTTTAGGAAAACTTGAAGACCATTGCATATGTGGTGCTCCTGTGGGAATCTGCTCCCCCTTCTGTGTTTGTTGGCAAAGTGTCCCTGAGAGCACATCAGAGTCTCATTTCCATGATGAAGAATGCTGGTAAAGGCCTGGCCCTGCCCTGTGTTGGCCCTCAAGGGAGTGAGCATTCAGCCTCACCTGCTCGTAGGGCTGCGAGGTGCTTGTGTTGGCCCAAGGAGAGTGGGACTTCGAGATGTCTCTGCTGACCTGTTACACTGATTTTTCCAGTAAAAGGCCATATTGGGGTATAATTTTGTGTAAACAGCAAAGATGACCCACCCATCTGTTCCACTGAGTTCTTGCTCTGAAGCGAGGTATGGCCTACAGCTCCTCTTCAGAAGCATCAGGCAGAGCAGTGTTGTTTCAGAAAGAGCTGTCCTGTCTGTCTGAAGGCCCACCTTGAGATGCTCCAAGGTTGCTCATTCGGTTGTGCCATCACCAATAGTGGCACAGGGCACTGAGAGGTCCAGGATGTCACCCGTTCGGTGCCTGTAGCTGCATGTGCATCAACCCCGGACTGCCCCAGGGGTGGCATGTGCCAGCCGTGGGGACACGTGTGGTCATGCAGCCTCCATGGGAGCTCCTGCCTGTGAGCCAGCACCAAGGGCAGTGGGCAGGAGCCTGCGACGGTGGCGTCGGTCATCCCAGAGAGGAGGCGGCTCTGCAGATGGGGGTTGAGATGGCGACTTGCTGGAGACAGCTCAGTTCAGGGGACTTCAAAGAGCTTTAGGTTTAAGAGCTGTCGAGCTGAAAAGCTCCAAGTTAAGGAAATACTAAGTTTTGAAGCTTAACAGCTTGTGATTTATTTATTTAATTATTTTTTTTTTTTTAGGGAAAAATGAAACCATGGAGGAATATAAATCCAAGAAGCCAAGCCCTAGGATTTAATGCAGTATAAAGGCTGGAAAGTGGAATTTCCCACTGGTTTGTGTAGGGTTGTCTGCAGAGGTTTGCCTGTTCTTGTCTCCCTTCAGAAGCATTCAAGCAGCTGACACATGCTTTCAGAGCAGAGTTCCAGTGCTTCTGAGTGGTGGGACCAAGGAAGGCCTGTGGGCATCTTCCTTGTGCAGGACAGGCAGGACACCAGAGCAGGGTGGCCAGGTTGGGGGATGTGGGGTGGGGGTGTACACTGGCTGAGAGCCCTTGGGTGCTGGAGGTGGGATACCCAGGGGAGCAGTCTGTTGAACTAGTCCACTGGTCTCCCCTTAGCTTGATATCCATCATCTTTAGTGATGTTTTCCTCATTCCTCTGCTGATAAAGCACTGAGATTTGTTTAATGAGTCTGCTGGAGCTTTCAGAGGAATCTGAGGTTTCAGTTCCCAAATCCCATTGAAATTCAGGAGATGATTCCGTTGAGGAAAAACCTTTGCAAACCATGAAACCCTGACTGCTAAATAAGAGGCTTTGTTAGGTTTTATTTTTCCTTACGAAGCAATGATGCACACCCCAGCAAGGGTAGTAGCATGCTGGGTTCTCTCTTTGCATCGGGCCATGAGACATGCATGGTGTAGGGCTGGAAGAGATGCTGCTCTTGCCTTTGTCCCCAAGAAATCCAGGAAGGGCCGTCGGCTGCAGTATTCCTGCCCTCTCTGGGCTGGGACAGCCTGTGTTCAATACTGGGATGGCTGGTGAGGGCTTTTGGGATTTCCTGGCCACCCCTGTCTTCCCAGGGCTCTGCTGTGCCCTGCCCCAGCTCCCTCCCCTTCTAGTCTGCAGAAGGCTGTCCCAGTTTGTTGTCCCTCTTAATAATGCCTCAGGATGGAAGCTGCTATGCTCGATACCCTATTATTTTTATTTATTTTATATTCCATTATTCTGGTACTTTGGTTATTTTCAGCATGCATTATGTACTTTTTCAGTCTTCATTCTCCAAGGCAGGGGTTCCTGGTGACCAGAAGAGGCTTACCTGGTCATGGCAGGGGTAACTCCAGTGGAGCTGGGCTGAAACATCTGTGTGAGCTCTCACTCACCATTAAGGGACTTAAGATCATTCCTCGCAGCCATTCTCTCCTTAATGCTGAACAATGGATGTGTTGTCTTTACCCAGGCTCCAAATAGAGACACTCGCCTCTGTCCAGCTGGGCTTTCCAGCAGCTATTAACCAGCAAATACTTCTTCCTAAAAAGGTGAGGTCATGCCATACCTGCATCTCAGTAGTTCCAGTGTTCAGGTCTCTCAAATAAGACCCTAAACCACCCAGGTCCTGGGTCACTGCAGGGGGCTGTTGCTTCTGTATTTCCAGGGTTATTTTCTCTCATTTCTGGTGCCATCCCCGCTGGCTGGCAGGGTATGGTGCAGTTATCATAGAATCACAGA
>NW_010251514.1:0-201 GCF_000690775.1 Eurypyga helias | reverse complement strand
CGCCTGCACTTTTTTGGGAGGGGGCCAGGGAAAAACCAGGAGTGAAATCATAGGGATTGCGCCCAGGGGGGGCACAAGGTGCTGGAAAGCTGCAGGGTTGGGGGGTGCTCTGCCCAAATCCCATGACCCCCCCTGCTTTGGGGAGCAGAGCTGGGGGTCCCACAGTGGGTCACAGAGGGGAAACTGAGGCAGGAGAGGGGG
>NW_010251513.1:0-559 GCF_000690775.1 Eurypyga helias | reverse complement strand
CCTGGGCCCCATAGACCCCCATACCCTGGGCCCTATAGACCTGGATGTGTGGGTCTTCCCCCACTCAGATACCTGGGTCCCCCAAAACCTGGGACCCCTATGGACACAGATGTGTGGGTCCCCTATAGGTGGGCCCCACAGATGCCTGTGTCCCCTATAGCTCTGGATGCCTGTGTCTCCTATAGGTCCAGAGGCCTGGGACCCCAAACCCGCACACCAGGGTCCCCTATAGACCCAGGTGCCTGGGTCCCCTATAGAATCACATGTCTGTTGGGGTCCCCCCACAACCAGATGTCTGGGTTATAGTGCTGGATGCCTGGGACCCCTATGGAGCCGGATGTCTGGGTACCCCCACACCCCTATGTCAGGGTCCCCTATAGACAGAGATGCTTTGGTCCCCCCCCGTTCCCTATAGCCCCATACCTCTGGGTCCCCTATAGACCTGGAGGTCTGGGTACCCCCCTCCTGCCCCGCCCTGTGTCATGGCCCCCTATAGACACAGATGGCTGGGACCCCTATGGACCTGGGTCTGTGGGTTCCCTATAGACCCCTATACCTG
>NW_010251512.1:264-2250 GCF_000690775.1 Eurypyga helias | reverse complement strand
GGGTGAGGGGGGTTGGGGAGGATTGCTTTTTGAGATGTTGCATTTCTCTATATGATTTGGGAATTCGTCATGATTCCATGAAAACAGCTTTTGTTTTGCTGTTTCAGGAGAAGAACAAATAATTTCCCCCCTGCACATACCTCACGGAGAATTTCAGGAGGACTGCAGTATTCAGAAATAGTCCTTTTAATTTTATAATACCAACACAGAGTTCCTTCTAGCGACGGAAAACACAGTAGCCCATGGAAAATGGCACATTTATCAATGAGACATCCCCAGTGGGGTTCCAATAACTGAGAACAACCCCTCCTCCCTCTATCATTCATTTTTATATGGAGAAAGGGGAAGCTAGTCATCAGGAGCATTGTGATTCAGTGCACAAAGTGTAGCTTTATTCTTTAACCCAAAATAAAGAGAGTGGGGGCAAGCCTTAATATTGGGTAATCTGGCTTTCTCATTGCCTAATTAAACAGCAATTCCTGAGCTGATTTTTGACATACTGTACCCTTAGCATGGCACGGAAGGAAGGTAGCAGCTGAAGAAGTTTTAAAGAATCTAGAACGTGCCTTTTCTACTCTGGATAATTCAGTGATGCTTTTCCTTTTCTCTTTCTTCCTCTCCTTCACCCTTTAAAGAAAAGCTTGGGGCTATAAAACATTTAAATGAAGAAATCAGACCCTTGGTCACTTGAAGAAAAAGAGCGAAGCCTTTTCCTCCTGTGGTTAATGCAGATATTCATTTGCACTGCCATTTCCAAGGTCTGCATTTCCAGCCCTGCTTTCCTCTAAGACCTTTGTGCCTTTTATGTGCCCCTTTCTGTCTTCTCCATTCCCCTTCTGATAATGAATTTTCAGAACATGTCGTCTCCAGGCTTGTCTTTCTCCTGCGACGCCAGGACTGGTACCAGAAAATAAAATCCTGGCTTATCTTTGCTACGCAGTTGGTAGAGAAGAGCACCCAAGACAGGTTTTTCTTCCATATAGAATATATTTCATATACCTTTATGAAATTATTCTAGATACACATTTTTATTACCTATCTAGCCTTTAGAATATGTAATCCAGCCAGATTTAAGACTGAAGCAACCAAGTGTACAGCAAGACAGGGAAGAGAACAGTGATGGCTAAGGCACAGAGGCCAAGAAGGGGAAAAAAAAAAGACAGACAGTCGTATGAAATAAAATGTTAAAGAGCAAAGGTCATGCAGGAAAGATCTGACACACCAGTGGCTGATCTCTGAAGTGTCCTATTATGGAGACAGCTCAGAACTACTTGACACTAACAAGACATCAGGCTTTGGAAAAGAGGAAATGCGTATGATCAGTTTTCCTATTCCAAAGCAAGAAATGCCCAATTCTTACTTGTCAGCCCAGGTGACTATATATTTATGCTCCCTTTTTGGGGAAGGAAAAAAGGATGAAGGAGAGGACATCCCATCCACAGAAAAAGGAGCCTTTCTGCTGTAAAAGCCCTGCAAATAAACCAAACGCAAGTATGGTGAAACCTGTCTGCCATATACGTACACCAAATGCAGATGTTGATGAAAGAACACAGAAAAGAGGGATAAATAAGAAACCCAGGAACACAAATGCAAATTCTGCAAAGAAACAGGATATTTCTTCAGAATGCAAAGTCTCCTTTAGGTTGAGAAGCACCAGGCAGCTATCTACTATATATAATTATAGATAATCACTGCTAGAGAAGTCATAGTCAGAAATATGCTGGTGATCAGCGATCGTTAAGGGACTAGACGAAGACGTCTAGAAAGAGCGCAAGATTTTCCCTCGGGGAACAGGCTTTATTTTTTTTCCTACTTAAAAATATCTAACATTCACTCGCAAACGCAGATCTCGCACTTACTTTAAGTAATTCAGCTACGACCATCTCTCCATAGGCGAGTTAATCCTAAATCCGAGACGGACGAGGGGGGCCGGACCTGGGAAAATCCTGGCAGAAGCCGCTGGAGCTGCGGGAAGGGACCTGCGAG
>NW_010251512.1:0-201 GCF_000690775.1 Eurypyga helias | reverse complement strand
GGGGCCCCCCGCCGCTGCCTGGGAAAATGGCTATTTTATGAATGGGAGGGCAGCGCCTCCTTCTGCGCATGCGCGGCCTCTCGACTCTATGAATGGGTGGGCACCGGGGCGCTATCGCGCATGCTCGGCTGCCTTTTATGAATGGGGGGCTGGAGAGGCGCTCACAGGGAGTTGCGGAGGATGGATGCGGCTCGTGCTGGG
>NW_010251511.1:0-1198 GCF_000690775.1 Eurypyga helias | reverse complement strand
CATTGGCTCTGTCGGACATAGGGAAACTTCTAGCAGCTTCTCAAAAGAAGCCACCCCTGTAGCAAGCCCCCGCGCACCCCACCCCCCCCCAACGCGCACAGACATCACCAGCCCAGTGGTGGGAACAGGGTTGCAACAGCGAGGCTCATATTCCTTGTGCAATGGAAAGTTTGGAGAGGAACTGGGTGACTGCTTTCTTTCCTGAATTCTGGCAAAAGATTGCAGAGATGCCTCTTCCCCCAGGCAAGCTATGTCTCAAGGGTGAAACAGGGATGTAGCAACTGCAAGACAATAAAGCATGATTAATTTCTCTTGTTGAATGCTGCGCCGCTGCAGCCCAATTTCCAGGTGTTTTTAAGTGCAATCACTATCTTGCTCACATTCTTCTGGGAAGAGATCCATGTAAATGAGTGCAAACTCTTTGGTCTCCGGTTTACAACGTAGGGGCGTGGATCAGGAGACCCATTTGCTGCTTAGCCCAAGCAAGATCGACATGATGCTTTTGCAGATCACGTTGAAGAAGGCAGTTACGGGAATTGTGTGCGGAATGTCTGCATCGCTCGTCTTACGGTTTCTCTGACCGTCTTGCAATTTGGGGGATGTGACCTACTCCCGATTTCAGACCTTGTGAACGATCCCCCCCCCGCCTTGCGAGGGCAGAGCAGGTCTCTCAAGCTTTTTCCTCAGCAGAGTTCTCACGGAGATAAGCCCAGGTTTCACCGCTGCCAGGCTGTGCTCCAGTTTGTTCCATTACTTTCTGCATTTTAAGACAACACCGCAGTTCCTACCTCCACGGGACCCTCCCAGAATACCTGCACAGGGAAAGGCGCCCTGTAAATCACGCTGCACTTGCAGAAATCCAGGGTAGTTTTGATCGCCGGCACTGCCCGTCTTGATTTGTAGCTGGGATGCTTCAGGAGCTCAGGCTGCTGTGTAGAGCCTCTTTCTGTGTTCTATAGGGAACTGCTTTAGGATCCTTCCCAGGCAGCGTGGTTGAACCGACGGTACGGCGCATTTAGTGAGGCGCTTCCACCTCGAGAACTCGTTTTCCCTTCTTGATCTGCCAAACCTGTTATTCAGCCTTTGGGGTACGGTTCAAAGCAAAGCTCTTTACAGAATCGGGGGCTGGAATACGGGAGGAATTGCCGCAGTTTGATGCTCGGAGCGTGGGAAGCGCCACCCCCCAGCGCCATCACCC
>NW_010251510.1:0-1874 GCF_000690775.1 Eurypyga helias | reverse complement strand
CTGTTTATGGCTAGGTGGGCTCATGTTACCTTGACCGAAAAAGTCAGGTACAAACCAGTTAGAACTACCAAATTTCACATTTCTGTATTATCTTTTTAACTATTCAAAGTCTGCCAGTCTTTTGAAATGAAGGAATGTAAAGTTTCCAGAAGAAATGCATTCGCAACTAATGACACTGCTTTTTATTAGTATGAGCACTATCATCCCTGTAAACTTATCTTTAAGATATTTTCCTTCCAATATGTATTGTACATTTTTAATGTGCTATAGCTTATTTACTTTGACCTGAGTCTTTGAAAATAACCAATTCTATTTCAGTCCAACACTTCAACTGGCTTCTCAAGAGTGAAAACATGAACACTATTTTTGTTTTCAAAATTAAACACAGTGAGTATCTGATTTAAATAGACACCCCCCCACACCCCACCCTTCTTTAACAGGCAAAATAAAAGCTGCTATTTTCCTTCAGCATTGCATGCATCAGAATCTAAAAACCTGCCTTGAAATTAATTTTAAAAACACACCTGCTAAAAACACAATTTTGCACTACAGGTGAAGCTTTACTTCACATTTTACTTAACCTTCTATTTCAAGTCCAAGTTTCTTGTTAAATTAATACATTTCTTATGGTAATATTTTTGCCATTTGTAAATTAAATCATCACTAATGGCTACAGTAAATAAATTATGTACAGCAGAAGGAAAATGGCAGGTAAAACTTATCAGTGGAGAATGTGACTACAGTTTTGGTACACAATGAGTGAGATTTGCTCATAGATGGCACCTGCTCCCACTGAAGTACAGGATAAAGTCTCCCATAAACTTTAATGGGTGCTGGATTTGGGGCCTTTGACATGAAACTTCGCTACAAAATTTGCCAGAAGAAACTGCTATATGAAAAGAAGCCTCAACTTTTATCATGAATCAGACTAAGTTGATTTATGCAAAACGTTTTTTTTTAAAAAACCTATACTAACAGAGGCTGAAACACTGACTTGAAAATGGCATTTTATTTGATTCCATATTTCCAGCAATTTCTTTTAAAAACTCATGTCAGCAAGATGTTCCATAACAGTTTGCATCTTTTTCTAAAGACTATTGTAAAAAAGATCACCTTTCCCTGAAAGTTAAAAATACAGTGAAAACAAGCTTCAATTTCAAAAGAAATTACACGATCAACAGTAAATACACAGTGAACCACAACTGCCTGCTCTTACTTTAAAGAAGGCAAAATGTTCTTTTAAAAGTATGGATTAATGTTTGGTTTTGTTACTCAGAGAACTTGGTATAATTAAAAGAAACAGATACAGAACTTCCTTTTAACCAGTGCTAAAACTGACTAATTGCAGAACCCTCTGCTTACATCTACATGATATGAAATGGAACAGTGATTGCTGTATTTAAATAGATCCTGAGCCCCTCAGCTAAAAATATTGCTGAAAAAATTCTCAAGGTAAAATAAAAATAATTAATTTGCTAAATAATCATGCAGATTTAAGGAAAAATGCTTTTGTGTTCCCATAGAGCCAGATGTTTGAATAGGCACAGCTTACAAGTCACTGCACAAATTGTGAAACATTGCATACTGAGCCTAGTTAAAGATCCCAAATTGTCAATCACATACTTAGGCAGGGTCCTCCACTGGCCTTATGTATCTATAAAGACCAGCAGAATAATACAAGCTGCTGTGCTTAACAGTACTGCAAGACACTTACCGAATATTCAGTAGCACCTTCTTCTGTAGATCAGCCTTACACAAAAGTACCTATGATGTAGACTGGGTGTTTCAGCAACTCTCTTGATGGGGGTCTGTCTTGAGGTTGAAGTTCTAAACACCGAAGAGTCACATCTGTAACTGTACATGGCAATCAGAGG
>NW_010251509.1:0-1036 GCF_000690775.1 Eurypyga helias | reverse complement strand
AAAAAGTCCCCTCCCAGCTTTCTTGGCTGGGAAGAAAGTAGGAATATTATAAACAAAGCCCAAAGGGTTTTGTTTCTCACCAAGATTAAGCCAGAAAAAGATTCAAATTAATGTATACCAGAGCCATGATAGTTAAAAGCATGGCTTGGTTCAAATTAAAAGTTATGCATACATAAGCAATGAACTTTTCAACTCAGAAGTAACAAATATTGAGTATAGGTAATAAAAAGAAGCGTATGCTGACTCAGCAAAGCATCATAAGCCACCCACAGATTCAGGTATCACCCACCATCCCAAAGCTCAGTTTCACCTTTACACATACCACTCCATCAAGATACACACGAGCCAACCCACAGGTTAAAAAGCTGGTAGTTTTCAAGAATAAGAAATTGATCAAAGCTACGTCTTACAGTGATTTCTAAGTCCGCGATCTCCCGTATGACACCACTTCCCAAGCAAATCAACACCATGAAAAAGCCAAATTCACGAATAGAAGTAATCTTCCCAATCACAATATCACCACGTTCGATGTCTTGGAAAAATAACTCTCTCCTGTCTTCCCTGGGAACCTCCATGAACCGTTCCAGGGGAGGCATGACAGCGTAACACTCTGCAACACACGAGACACGCACAGTTAGGAAACGACCACGCTACAGCCGGAAAACACGGGACGCTTCACAACACCGGAACGTGGGAAAATCTGACTTGGTTCTGTTAACAGCTGAGTTTACGCACTGCCTGTAACAGGCAATAGCAAACACCTACAGCCTGGTTCCGGTGTCCTTAGGGTGCCCAGCGGCCTTGCCGAGGGCCACCGCCCCCGAGCTGCCCTGGCTGCCCCCCGGCAGCCTCACCTTCATCCTCCTCAATCGTCTCGGAGAGAGGCCCGTTGGGTTTCCACGCGTGAGCGAACAGGAGATCCGCCTTTTTGGCAATGAAGCGCTTTATCTCGGTGTCAATGCTCGCTCGCTCTTTCCTAGGGGAGGAGAAGCCGGTGAGAAACACCCCGCGGCCCCCTCGGGGCTCGCGCCCGACC
>NW_010251508.1:0-1164 GCF_000690775.1 Eurypyga helias | reverse complement strand
GGGGACCCGCCGCCCATCTGGAAATGCTCCCGGGTCTCTGACCCGGGCCCCAGGGAGGCTGCAGACTTCCCTGTGGGATGGGTCTGGCCAGCATATGGGGCCCTCTGTTGCCCTCAGAAGGGTCTCCTATGACAACCATCTCGTCTTCTTCACAGAGGAAGTGTTAATGCGCAGGGCTGACCGACTCGCCCTGGCTGACTCTTCTTCCTTATTCTCAGTAGCCGGGCTCTCGAGTCCCAGAGCCCCGTGCCTGTTTTGTAAGGGCAACTGGGAAGGTGAGGGAGGCCGGGACGGGATTCTCCCACCACCTCCAGCAGGGACTTGTTTCCATTCCCCCCCATCTCCCAGGTCTCCTCCTCCTCCTGCATGGCGGTGAGAGGGTAGGGGATCCTGAGCTTTTTGTGGAGCCTCTACTCTCCCTGCTCCCTTTACATCAGGGATGGCAGGCTGTGGCGGCACCCATCCATCTCCCTCTCCATTCCCTGATGCTTCTTGGCCTTCCCACCTGCTCTTTCAGTGCTGCCACCAGACTGAGCAGGTCATCTATTTGGCCACAGCATACACAGGAGCTGTCGCTGCTGCCCCCCGATACCACTGCCAGGCTCAGGCAGTCCCTGCAGCCGCAGACCTGGGTGGCTGCATGTCTGCAGGGGGGTTCTCTCTGGGTCCCCACAGTCTTTCTGCCAGCAGCTTTTGGCTGGGTGGAGACCATTGCTGTGTCCTCTTCTCTTCTGGGAGGGCAATGACCCCTGCGTGAGGTGTGCTCCTGAGCACAGAGGGGATGGTGCTCTGCCCGCTTGCCCTGCCCATTGCCCCCCACGCTCCATTTGCCTGCTCTGGTTGCCGCGCCCCCTGGGGTGGGTTTAAATCCCCCCCAGTTGCTGCCGGCACCTCCTCTGAGTGAGAGCAGCAGGTCTCCCAGGGGCTGCCGGGCTCCTTCTCTCCACGCTGGGGTCCAGGAACCCCCTCTGCTCACCTCAATCAAGCGCCAAGCCGTGTCAGGAGCTCCTGCCACCGCTGCATCCCGCGGTGACTGAGCTGATATCCTTTCCCCGTCACTCTATTGCTGGAAAGCAAAGACGCTCTGGCTGAAAAAGTGAGGGACATGTCAGTGCTGTGACTGTGCGATGGTTTGTAAGGGAAAAGAAGTGCTCGCTGAGGAGT
>NW_010251507.1:90213-112386 GCF_000690775.1 Eurypyga helias | reverse complement strand
TTTCCTCCAATTGTCCTCCCCATCCTATTGGGGGAGGGGGTAGGTGGGAGAGCAGCTGTGTGGTACTTGGTTGCTGACTGGGGCTAACCCACAATGATAAGAAAATACTTTTTTAATCCAAGATGCTGCTTGAGTTTACTTGCAATATCAGAGGGGTTTGCATATGAAATGAAAGTGATTAATTGGCTTATATGACAAATAATATGTATTCTTGAGTCTGTAATTTTTTGTGTGCATTTTTTCTGCTTTATTAAATTTACTCACAAGCTTCACATGCTCTTCCTGTGTGTAGTGATGCTAACTATTACACTACAGAAATTTTGAGTGAGATTCCTCTCTTTAACATATTATGGCAGCTAGAAAACAAAACTCCTTTTTGAGCTTATGACATACTTTCTATCCTATGGATATTGTCAGCAATGCAAAATGCTAAATTGCTGTGAAGTAAAGCATTACCATTTGTTTTGCTATTATGTAGCCAGGAAAATATGTGGTAGATTGCTGTTATACAACATTGTGAGACTAGCCAAAATTCTGAGAACCTATACTTTATGGATCTGCCAATAATGATTTTCAATTAGAACTTTCAGTCATTTCCTCCTTAGCCTATGTAAAGAGCTCATTATCTTGACTGGTAATTATATGGGTGATGTAGCGCTCTCTCAGAGGCACAGTAGGCAATATTTGCTTTTTCATTTTTTACCTCTGATATTTCCATCATTGGGGATCTTGGGGTGATAGATACAATGTAAATTCACTGACGGACAAGCAGACATCTCCATCTAAAATCCTATTTTCATTCTGTGCATTCCTTTGCATTCTTAATACACTCAGATTTTTTCTCTGACCTTTCACTCCTTTCAGTTAATCTCCTGGTGCTGAAGTCACTGCCATCAAAACTGCCCTCTGCCAGATTTACTTCTGACTCTCTTCAGATAAATACATTTAAAAGAATTATACCTATGTAGAAATTAAACAAAAATGTTCATTATATATGTGTAGTAGCTCCTTAGTTCCATTTTAATCTAATTTTCTAGTAGCCATGCATTTCCATAATCATGCCATGTTCTCTTCCAATCTCTTAAAGCTTCAAAAATTTACTTTAGTTTCATAATGTGACAATCAATTGTTCAAAGACAAAGTCTCACTGTTACTTTACAGCATATTCTGGAATAAGGGTTTTCTTGCTCCAAATAATTTACATGATTGGGGCTTAAATCTATGAACTGAAGCATGACCTTTGCTTGCTAAAACATCACACGCCAGTGTTTTTCCATGTTAAAGATAATATTGATATGGAGAAAGATAGGGACAGAGCTGAACTGAAGTTGCAATGAAAACCAAGAGTTCACAACTCTTTACTATACTAATATATTTTTAGAAATATTGTCCTCTTTCAAGTGACATTTTAAGACTTCTCTCATTTCTAACTTTTTGAAGTGATAAATAGGAATTACATCAACTGAAAAGAGACTGGCAGTCAGTTAAGTGTAATGGGCTATAGCCAGTTTCTTATGCTTTTTAGGACATTATCATATTAATTCTGAATAAAAGTTCTTGCTTTATGGAACGTCTGCAGATCTCAGAAACCTGGAAATCGGGAAACTAATTCAAATGGTTCTCTGTGATCTCAGAAGAGTGCAAGTTTTCGATGTCATAATTCTGATATATAGATTTTTTTTTTTTTAATGTCAGGATGTAACCCATCTTTCAAACATTGTAGAAAGCTTACCCATAGTAAAAAATGCTAATAGGGCTATTATTTAAAAATAAGTAATGCATTGGTTTGTTTAGCATTTCAGCTAACAAGAATCTTAGTATTAAAACAAAACTGTTTGTAAGGTGACATAACACAAAACAGTACTAGGCCAGGGATGTCAGTTCAGCTCTTTTGAGCATGTAAAATTAAACTACCGGGTTTATGTATTTCTAGCTTTCTAAGTTACATATTTTCTATTCAAACAGAACAGTTTAAATAAAGTTTTATAGTTTAGTACTGTTAAAGTGCTGTCATTCTGGGGAGGGAGGATAAAGCTATTGCTTTCCCTTATAGCAAAAGAACCCTGTTTGCAGTGCTAGACCTTCATGCAACTTGAATTCAGCTTCTGGTAATGCCTTAGTGGGGAAGATGAAGCCATAGCAGTAGAGGAAGAACCCTTCCCCACTAGCCCTGCCCCTACGTCAAGATGTAATCAGAATCCGCACTCATGATATCCAACAGGCAGCTGTTTGCTGCTAATGCTACTGCCTTCCCAGGGCAGTGAAGAAACAGTAATTTTCATATATGGTATCTGCTTAAAGTGGAGATCCCCTTCGGCTGCCCCCATGAGCAGCAGTGCTGATTTCAGGTCTGTCGTCTGAATCAATAGCGAAGCCAGTCCCCTCACAGAGTGCCTGTGCGCTTGGAAGGTGGTGTTCATCATACGCAGTTATTAAACTGTATCTACAAAAGGAGGGGGATTAATTGTGGCCAAGCTCCAGGTTTGACTTGCCTTTGTGCGTCCCCTTTTCAGTTGCAGTTAAGTTTGGTTCTTTGCTTTGCTTCTTGTCTAAACTTTAAAAGTGTTTCTGAAGCTAACCACTGGTTAACAATTGCCACATTTCCTCCCACAGGCAGTTATGTTTCACTTGTAGTTTAAGTAATCCATAACATGTTATTAGTTACTATGAGTTTGTCAAAGCATTAGTATTTCTTTGAGTTACTAATATTATTGAGAGACAAAGAAAATCTCATTCATTTCCAAAACTGAGTACTACTGGCATAGAATCTCACTAAATGCTAGTAGTTTCTCTATGACAAGGGACTATTAAAAGAGAAGGATAGAGAAAAAGAAATATTGTTCTGGAACGAGATCCCGTACTGCATCACTGCTCTGGTATACCATGAGAGAGAAACCAAGCTAAAATACACACAGAGACTGGGATTTTTTTTGAGAACTTTTGGCCACAATAAATTTGGGTTTGGAACTAAAAAAAAGAGGTGGGAAGAGAAAGACATGCATGCCTAATACTGAAAGAGAACTTGTTTGTATCTAACATATTGGAGAAATTGTTTGAGAACAGTTCATTCTAGTGAAAATATTGCTTTTGTAACACTGCCAAGATCAGTGTTTTCTCATTCATGAATCAGAGTTTTTTGCTCATTTGTGGTTGCTTTCTTCTCATCCTCTTTCTTTTCCTACTGTCTTTTTACAGCAAAAAGCCATCAACAGTTGCCTTGCTAAGCACTTGCTCAAGTATCACTTGTGAGGGGTCTACAGAACAAGTTAGCTGGGCCTCATCCGTTTTCACAAAATCACTGATGTGCTGTTCTTATTTGTGCGGTCCACACAACTCTTCCGTTTTCTGCAATTCTTTTGCAGTTATTTAGCTCCCCTGAAGAAGAACTTGTGTGTCTTCTTGGAAGAAGTGTGAAAAAGGAGTTGAAAGGCTGTCCTTACTGCAGATGTGGGGGGTCTAGCACAAGCAAAAGCACTGTGTGGGCTTTAACTCCTGCCACCAGCTGCAAATTAAGTGTGGGTTCAAAGAGCAACTTCTAAGATCTGGAGGAAATGGGCAAAAATACGAGGGACTGTATGGGTAACACAGGTGTAGGTGTCTCTGACTTAGAAACAGCTATGTAATGACCAAATGTTGGTGTAGGTACACTACAGGTACCCAGGGCTTCCTTTTCTGAGATGGATTTGCGGTTCTATCTGGTTCTGTTGATATGAAACCTGGAGGCTCTGGGTGATTTCATAGCTGTGGATGTTCTGTGCAGAAGAATATTGGCATTTCATTATATCAAATCCAACTGAAACAAAATGATATCTGGGGAAGGAAGGAGGGAGGGAAGGGAAAGGAAGGCATTATGCCTTACCACAAAATGTTCCTCGCTTTCTCTTCATCCTCTAAGCAAATTAACAGAGTAGGTCCTTTATACATGCAGACCTGTGCAGGAAAGTTACTGAAGCACTGACACAGAAGGAAGTCATACAAGATATTGTACCTGGCTCCAGTAAAACTTGAGTGTGTGGGTGGCAAGGAGCTTAGTTCCATGCGCTTTCCACCCCACAGGCAGCTCCACAGCTTCCTGTTGTGGAGGTTTCTCCTCTTTTATATGTGGCTTCATACAGTAGGCTTGCCTTTCCCTTGGTTGACGTATTTGCAGCCTGTGTACAGTAAGTAGCCTTGTGAAGTTTGCTCATCCAAAAAGGCTGCATATAAATTTGACTTATGAACTCTGTAGGGTGGTGTTATAAAGAATTATCTCAACTAAGAATTATTTTTCATTAGTTAAACAGGAGATGACATAGTGCATGATTTTTTTTTCCAGACTTTTCAATATGTCCCATTCAGGAATCAGGACCAAAGACATTGTTATTTTAGTTCTTTTTGGAATATATTTACTCAGTCCCAATATGTGCTGTCCTTCTTAAAGTGACACATGTTTATTCAAAAAGGAATATACCAATCACTGCAATTGAGTATTTTCTGCTTTAATGTGAAGTGTTTTCTGGCAGCCTGAAGACTAAAATCTGAGCTCACAGTCAAAGTAATAGGTCCAGGCTTTAATGATTTACAAGGAGAATTATTTACCTACTGCCTTTGCTTGTGAGTTTTTGAACTAAGGGTCAACGTGAGGGCAAGCTATATCTTGCTGAAATATGGACCAGTGACTGAACCATTAAATTTAGTCCTTTTTTCAATCCTCTTGATTTATTAAGGGAGAAGACAGCACAATGAATGAAAGTGTAGATCACAGCCAAGATTTTCATCTCTATTTTGGATCAGATCTGGATACCAAGGTAAATGTTTGTGGTTGAATGACTGTCAAGGAGTAGCTAGGATGATTAAGTAGCTCGATGTAACGCCCATGTAAGTAATTTTTTTAATGATTGGAAGTCTAAGTGTTTTGACCACTAAAATGAAGAGGTGCAGAAGCCTGTTTGATGTCACAGAACATGGATAAAGAGGATGGGGGCCTTACAACATTCTCTATTGGAAATATTTACCCTTATCTGTCAGTCATCATCAACAGGCATTCAGATTCTGTTGACACAGCAGTATTAAAGTTGTTTCAGCTTCAGTAACATGAGTTTGTTTTACATTTCAAGGGATTTAGCTAAAAATTAGTAATGAAAACATGATACATACTTCCATTTACCATTTTGCTTTGACTGGTGTAGGTCAAACAGCTTTGTATTTTATTGCCTTGAATGTGTAGCCTATACTATGGGTGGGATATTTCATAGTTAAAGCAAACGAATGTTTTCCAAATTCAATCACTTTAAATTTTTATGATGTAAGTAGCATCAATAAAGCTTGAATAGGCACAGATGTCGGTTGCTTCATGTACTGGATAGTTTATTCAGGGTACTCAAGTTAAATAACAGTTTGGCAAATTTTAAGGAAACTATTTCATTGGTCTGTAAGTATACAGTCTTTCTGGAGAAACTATAGATATGATTTGACATGTAAACAATATAGGCTATATTCTCTTTTACCATTTATTTTACTAGCAGAATATTCACTTGTTGTCTAACTGGAATCGCATACAATTTTAATACAGATTATTAAAAAATACCAACCTCTGGTGTAATAGTGACACTGTGCTCTGTTTTTTTTAGCCTATTAAGCCTTTATATAGTTCACATAGGCTTTATACTAAATACTTCAGAAAGAATGATAAAATTTACAGATTTTGATCCTCTGTCCAAATCTGTTAGAACGTTGTGTTTGGTCACAAATTAGAGTGCATTTGGTGGGTCCAGATACCAGGCGCATGAGTCCCAACTGGCTAGTTTGTGTGGGAGTGTGGGTCTTTTATCTACACACCTCCTTCCAGGCCACTATTTTGTCCCTTTATCCAGACCTCAACGAGCAGCTGCATGCACATGAATTACCCTGATGCTTGGAGAGCAGACAAGTATTTTCTGTTTCTACCGTAAATGCCACTTGATGAACCAGCCACTAGGTCATGCTCAAGTGCAATGAAATCATGTTTATCCCTCCCAAACATCTAGTCATCACATCCACTGTGACTTCACCTACTGTCAGGCCAATGAAGTTGTTTCACAAATACACTTATTGTGGTTGGTAAAAAGACATTTTTTATAGTAGTAAATATTTTAAACTTGCAAACATTTACAGGAGCCAGATCTAGAGGTAATTGTGGAGTTTATTCCCCTAAAACTTTTCTCACATTTTTAAAATTGCTTGTTTTATCATCATGGAATCAAACAATACTGTAAAAAGTCTCCTAAGATTCAGCTTTCCTGAAACAACCTAAGGGATTGTATCACCAATATTTTCTCCCTCGTGAGGACAATCCATTGAAATGTAAGATTCTTTGTGCACTTTCATCAACAGACATTATTAGGTAACTTCAAATTTTGTTTAACTAGATCTTTTTCAGGAGTATATTCAGAGAAAAATTAAATAATACTTAATGAAGATTGTTGTCTCTAAAAACAGATAAAAATGTTAAGTTTTACACTTTCAGTGTAAATATAAATGTTAATTGAAAAAATATAATCAAGAAAATACTTATCAAAATGCTGCAAAACAAATGGCAGAAGCTTCCAGTAGATCTCCACGCAGAAAAGTGCTGGATTTTTTGGTAGCAGTTCCTGAGTCACCAGTATGAAGAGTCTTTTTTTATGGACAAGATCAACAAACATATCAGACTGAAACACAATTCATTTACTTCATAGGGGTTTTTGTAGTGTTTCCTACAGCCTTTTTGGAAATTAGGGAAGACGTTTGTTTTCAAAAAAACCTCATTCTAGTGGAAGACTATTAAATCAGGAAAATGATGCCTTAACATTTTAACCTTATTTGAAGTATGTTGCACATCTAAAATGACTGAGAACCATTGGCTTAAACAGGCATTACCTAACCCTGAGAAGTCTGTGTTTGTGGAATTTGATGAATATATGGAGAAATACATTTAGTGCAGCAGTCTTTCCACTGGCTTAATCAGTCCCATGGAATTACCTCACCTTTCTTTCTGTAGCAGCTTCCCTTTGAAAAATGTCCTTACTTTCGGGCAATATATCAGTTGTGACAGTATCAATCTCTTCTAATGACTACAGCTTCATTTTGTGGCTTGTACTACCCATCTGTGATCAGTTTACACAATGCCACTTTGGCTGTAATCTAAAAGTTGCAAAGCCAGTCAAAACCGTGTTCTCTGTTTAAGGGATGATACAGAACTTATGATTTAGACAAATTGTGGAAGAGGGAGCCAAGAAACAAAGGCCGTCCAGTAAATCAGGTACAGAGCTAGAATTAGAATGTAAGTCTGCTGAATCATGATTTTAGGTTCTTTTCACTATATCATACTTCTTTTCTGAGTTCTGGCTAGTCTTTAGCAAACCTTGTTACTGTCATGCAGCCACTTTGCCAAGAGGTCGCTGAGCATCTGGCAATTGAACGAATGTACATTTAGAAGCAACGTGAGAAAACTATTAGGTAAAGTGGTAAATTAATAATATTTTTATACATAGGATTATGGAAAATGAAATGTGATTGGTATTGATGAGCAAAAGCTTCCATAAATGCCCAGCCAGTTGCTAGGAATCACGATGGAATTAATATTTGTCTGACTGCCAGCATTTGGTTGAGGATTGGCAGAATAGAGAGTTGCTACCCACAGGGAAATTTTACTGATCTATATTGGAGGCTGCAGGAAAGGACTTTAGAAGACTTGAGGCTCATCCATTAAGGATGCTAGACACAGGGCTACTGGGAAGATGATGCTGAGGAAAAGATCAGAGAGCATAAAATCTGGTAACTTCTGAGAAGGAGGATTGAACTGAGATCAGCAATAAAACTTCTCTCTGCCTGAGAGGTTTTAAGGGAGATCTGCTATGAAATGAATTTAGCCGTTACTTCTTAGCTGTGAAAAATAAGTTAAATTTTATTAAATTGCTTTGGAGAGGATCCACAATGACAAACTATGGCTGGAGACTGTGTCGTGAAATAAGGTACAGAATAACTTAAAAACTCTTAAAACCCAGCCAATTTTCTATAGGTGTTCTTTCTATTCTCAATTACAGTGATTTAATTTTGCTTAAATTGGGGTCAGTTTTTTGTAGATTGAAGCAAAATTTTGCTTATGTTTTAAGTTTAATCCCAGTCTTATGTAAGATCTGAATTTGAGGTAGGATAAATCATCCTGTGTAAGTGCCCGTCTCTCTTAATATACTAGAAATAGAGTTTAGCTTGTAAATTTAGTCTAGATAAAGTTATTAGGTGAGATGAATGCCATTCATAGTGTAAATAACATATTTTTAATGGCTTTCAAAGGTTTATTGTTATCACTTACTGGATTACACTAGACCAGATCATGTTCTGCTGATCTGAGACCTTAGAGGCAGGATTTTTTGTATTTTGTTGTACACTCAATACTGAATGTATACATGGTATTTAATAAATACCATCTGAGTCTGATACCTCATATTGTGTAGTAGCTTAGGTGTTTTTCTTAGCTTTACACAAATCACCCATGAGCAAAATCAGGCAAATACATGTAATAATTGATAAAGCAATTTGAGAAATTAAAGTCACATGAAATTGATTGAAAATTACTGATATTAATCTGTGACACAGGAATTAACTGTGCACACCCCTGATTTATTTCATGATAAACCAAAATGGGCTTACATACTCCACCTTCAAAGCTTTTTCATCTGTTCATAACTTCAGCATGCAGCAATCCTTCCAGTGAAAAACTATGGTATTGTCGCTGTATTTAAACTTAAGCCTACTGATGAAATGTCATGGTTGGGGTGTATTTTCTTCAGGTGAATTTATGAGACTTGTGGAGTAAATTGCTACTGTGTTACTAAGGCCTTCAGTTTTTAGCCCAAACAGATTTGGTTTAGAAAAATCACACACTTTATTTACTCCTCCTACAGTATTTCCTTGGGCCAATTACTGTAAGCATTTCAAACACAGTATTGCGTTATTAATTCCATTATTTTAAGTGGCTTTGCTAATGTGGTCTTTTGAACTGTAGCAGCATCGAGTTTAATTATGTTAATGTTTGCATTCAGTGTCCTAAACCAACATGCAATAAGTTCTCTAGAAACAACAGATTCATAGAGGTAACTCCTTTCACCACCCACATTATGTTATGAGTACAACAGGGTCCTCTAGATGCTTTGGCAATGAGCATGCCCAAAAGGAAAAAAAAAAAGCTGATCCTGAAAATACCATTAACATTATTTATTTTGAAATTGACACTGCTCAATTTTCAGGCTTACACCCAGATTTATCTGTGTATCTCAGATAATCCAACACATACACAAATCAGCCTAAAATGTCTTTTCCTTCATCTCTATTCTATCCATTTAATTTTTGGAAAAGGTGAAGAAAACATAGATCGAGAAAAAGAAATCAACTAAGGAATTTTGTTTATTATGATTGGACAGCTGCAGTTGGTCCACTAAGGATCACTTTATGTTTTATTTTGATTGAGGAGATACCAGTCTGCCAACCATAATTTGTACAATGCTGCTATTGCAGTTGAAAATAGATGACCTTTTGCAGCTGACAGTGGTACTCATTAAGGTGTCATTGCTTGGCAAAATTTTCCATCTGTGACATCATCAGTGGTGGCGTTTTTGTTTTCATTTCTGCATATTGATATTTTGCCAATTTAATCAGTTAGACTTCGTCGGGAGTCATAGAGTGTCCCTCAATTTGTGTGAGGTTTAATTCCAATCTTCTTACATTAGGTTAATCACATGTTTAGTAAATGTTATTAGATAACTTGCACACATTTTTGAAATTAACAATTTTGCTGAATAAGGATTATAATTAACTTTTCACAATCAGACTTAGTTGGAGAATGAATATTTGCTCAAACAATATTTCTTTAACTTTCTTGGGAAAACAAAGGTACATTTTTTTCAAATTTCCATCTTGACATTCTTGGATCTGCAGTCTTTGCCCATGTGGCTATGCACCTTTTCTAGCCTTTGTACTATCTTCCTATCCTGTAGGAATACATAGTCATCCTATTAGCCTTCGGTTTGTTTTTCATTTCATGCCTGTTTTTCTATCTCAGAAGACAGATACGGAACAAAATTATACTGTCTTGTCTAAATCATAGCTACTGAATCCAGTGACCACCTTTTTCTTTACCTGTAGCTCTATCACTGATTTTAAGTATAAAGAGAAATGCAAAATGCCATTCTACAGCCATTATATAGATTATGTCATTACACAAATTGATTTTGTACTGGAGAATGATTTCACTCAAAGTAATGTTCATACATCTGTTTACTTAAAAGCAAGAAATACACCACTAGGTTTTCAAGAAGAATCATAGAATCATTCTATAGAAGAATCATTCTATAGAATCACAGAATCATAGAATGGTTAGGGTTGGAAGGGACCTTAAAGACCATCTAGTTCCAACCCCGCTGCCATGGGCAGGGACACTTCCACTAGACCAGGTTGCTCAAAGCCTCATCCAGCCTGGCCTTGAAGACATCGAGGGATGGGGCATCCACAACATCTCTGGGCAAAGTAATATACTGGTTTCAATTTATAAAGTCCATGTTTGCCATTCCAGCACCACTTATCCTTTGCTGACTTTCTCCAAATAACAGGAGCCTGTGAGATAGAAGTATTTAAATGTCCATTGGTTTTTCATCAAACAAGTCTCAGAGCTGAAAAAAGCGCAGGATCTAGCCTTTCATGAAGGAGGAACAGCAACTTGAAGGACTCTGGTTCTGGAATTTGCCCAGATGGAGTTCAGATTTATTAATTTCTTGGTCGTGCTCCAAAAACCATTTAAACATACATTATGCATATGGAAAGTAATTGTTTTTGGGGAAAAAAGGAGAGTAGGATATGACAGGCATGGTGTAAGGTACTCTATAATGGGCTTTACTAATTGTTAGCTCTAAGGTAATAATCTGTTGCTATAAAACAATTCTTTGAAAAGGCTATAAAACACTTACAGAGCAGCAGTATAGCATTTTTGCAGTTCTAGATCCAGGCCAATTGAGAGGTAAAGCAAAAGTACTTTCAGAAGTCAGAAGCTCCTGAGTTGCTGCACTACCCTATAGTGTTTCTCGAGGAAACTATATTTTAAAATATCCCTTTTTGAGGTGTTAGTATAGCCTGCACATCTAATTTTTATGCTACTACCAAATTCAATGGAAGTTTTGATTGGTTTTGTGGGATTTCGAATTTACTGTTTCATCAATAATTATTTCTTTCTAATAAAATCTTGAAGTACTTTTCAGTTTGTTTATTTTTAAATTCCCAACTAGCAAAATTCACACTAAAAACTGAATTTTGTATTACTGAATATGTAGGAAAATGGGAATATTTCATATTATTATTTTAAAGAATTATAGTGTGCACTTCTGCTTCTTCGTGTAGGATGCTAATTTTTTAAAAAGTACTAGACATGTTCTTTACTTGGAATATATACAATCAAATATAAACCAGGGATGCATATTTTGAAGAATGAAATAGGAAAGAAACACATGATTTACAAAGCCCATAATAGTTTTATTTCTAGTATTTCATCCATCAGGCACTGGACTCTTGGATTTCAACACTGAAAAGTAATAAAAGATAGAAAATCTAGAGGAGTACCTCCTCTTCTTTGTAGTATACAGCCTCTGCCTTTCCTGTGAATCTGCCAAATAGTTGTATTTCAACCAGGGTACGAAGAATTAACCAAGGTCAGAATTAAAACTACCAGCTTTAATACTTCCTGTAGAAATACCCAAGCTTCTCTCTTCAGTGCTAGCCAAGGCCATTTAATGGGGCATGTATTTAAGGATGGGAGTAGCTCCTCTTATTTCACTAAACTCAAGCCTGTATCTGCTTGCTTAACAGAACAGGCTTCCAAGGTAATGTTGATGTATTTAGATTTGGAATTTGGACAATTTAGATTTAGTCTGTTTTTTGTACTGTGATACTTTGAAACAACCTATTTCAATACAATTATTTAAAATGTACAAAAAACTGGTACAAATGGCTTGCCTCTATATCCTACTTTTAGAGATAACTGAAACAGAACCAGTGTCTTTCATTTGTCTGTGCAGAATTGCAATGTATTTTGAATATTTTTACAATGAAAAATATCGATAGTAGGAATTCTATTTTTATTGTCCATGTGCTTATGATTCGTCAGGTACTGACAACATATCTTGCATCTCACTTATGCTTATTTTGAGAGATTATTTGCTGTGATGCAAAAAATAGAGCTGACACAACAATTCAAAGTCAGTGACATGCCAGAAGTTTTACAACACACTCGGTCTAGGGTTGCCAAAAAAACACAAAAAAGAAATGCCAGGCAGCGGTGAGGTTTACAGGGGGAAAGGCAGCTTAAATGGAAGGTTGCCAGAATGCTTTCTTCAAAGGACTATGTATGTCCTTGCATAGACTGTTGTCCTTAGTTGCAGCATGTTGCAGGGAGCATGACTGACTCAGTAATCTATTCTCAGTTTACTGTCAGGTTTGTGCAACCCATCAGTTTTCAAAAGTAGCTATGATTAAATAGGAGCAAGACCAGGCCCTGTGCCTTTCTTTATGTGTTTGTTCAGTTCATTGGAACTAAGTCCAGTATGTTTTTGATGCAAGACCTGTGACAGAACAGGAAAATAATTCAAATTACAGTTTTCCTTGCTTTTTCTTAGGAAGATGCTGATTTCCTCCCATCATGTACTCTAAGTCTACTTGTGTAATCAGTATGTTGTTTATTAACTTTCAATTAAAATATTTTGTAGTCTTGACTTCTGTCTGAAACTGCTGGGGAAAAAAAGGAAATGTCTGGATCTATGTTTCAGCAGTCTGAAATAATTATTTCACGCCATCACTGAATTCAGCCTTTAGCCCTCAAGGAAATCTGAAATAATGACTGGTTTGGAAAAAAACTCTGATTTGTTTGCATAATTTTGAACAGGGATCTGGTCAAAAATAGCACTTAGGAAAGATGGCAAGCTAGCTGTGATTGAGAGGGCTATGAAAATGAAATGACATATCATAAGGTATTGTTTACAGGGAATAATGGGTTGTATACTCCACTAAAAAAAATATCATGAGATTGACCACAGTCATGGCTCATACATTTGGCTGGAGACAAGAGATTAAATTATCCATTAGCAAGAGATTGATGGGTTGATTTTGCTTTCAAGCAACACCATGGTGATCTCTTCCTTTTCCTCTCTAATTATACAAATGTACCTCTTAAAAGTTGATTCTGTGCTGGCTGCATGCTGTCCCAGTTTACATAGTTGAAAAGCCATGGTATATGACAACTTACGTCTTTATCATGGATGGCAGATACTGCTAACATACAGGTTATTTTCCTCCATATGAAATAACAGTGACTGCCACTGAGACATTGGGTAGGAATTGTGGAAAAATAAAATTCAATGAGGCAACTCAAAAAGAATAAAAAAGAGGTTAATGATACTTAGAGTTGATCAAATTCATGTTCTGGATTTGATCATCTTTAGTGAACAGAAACAAGCCCCCACGATGTGCTTCTGCTCTTCTGGGAGTACCTTTCATCATCTCTCTGACTGACCACCCCAATAGCACTGTGCACTTCCCCTCTTGGGACCACATCTCTCAGCCAGCAGGACACTGAGAGCAACAGTGGCTGCTGGTGGTCAGGAAAAAACAGAAGTATTTTAATCGACCCCTACCAACAACCCAAAGCAATGTACACACTGAAAAAATATCTACACTTCTAAAACTCAAATATGAGGAAAACCTAGGAATGAAGAGAGTGTTCCAGCTAGTTCTCGATTGCCATTAGGTCTATTATCACTCGTTATTGCCCACCCAGTTTTCACTGTGCACTTGACAATTTCTTATTAGTACTCATAGAACTGCTTGCAAGAGTCAAAACCACAGATCACTAGGATATTTATTAGAAAATGAGACTCTTGAATAAGAAATGTGATTCAAACAATCTTCTAGCAATATATTATCTTAACCCCTGCATATGATTTTGCCAATTTTATGACAGAGCAACGTTAAATTGAGTGGGTGGTGTAAGCTAGGAAGGATTATACAGGCCAGAGGGAACAGATCCTGTTACAGTTTCATTCCAGATATTTCTAATTTAAGGGTTTTCATAGGACAATAGTTTTGGAATAGTACACACAGTACTTGTTTACAGGAGTTAGTGGACTTAACTGAAACATATGTTCAACTTTCGCTCTTCTTTAATAAAGATTTTTGTTTCTTCTTCAGCCCGGTTTCTGTAAAGAGGCCCTAGATATGTGAGTTATGCACAGGGTATGTGGGAAGACCCATGTAGGGTGTGTGGGAATTCCTCCATCTGAGGCCTTTCTTCAAAGCAGGTTCTTCCACAGGAGAAGTGTGGTGGGTTGTGGGAACAGAGGATGGTGAAAGGGAGCTGGCAGACATATATTCACATGGAATATATTAAGCACATTCCAGTCGCTCCTCTGGGTTTCCCCAATAGCTTGAACCTCTGCGTCTGACTCACTTGGTTTTGTGACCTCTTATTGCCCCTCCTTTTATGCTCTTGATGTTCCTTCTCCATGTCTTTGTCTGCCCACACAATTTGTTTATGTAATGTGCTTCATCTTCCTAGTCATTGAAAGCAATGTGCTTTCCATCCACTGTTCATATACCCTTAGTCCTTTCCTCTTGCTCCCTGTTTCTCCACAGAATTTCAGCATGTGCATAGGCTAATGGATAGCTATGTAGTGCTTTTAATATTAAATGCCTTACCACACATGTGCCAGCTGATTCCTGAATTATCTTAAGAGTGAGAGTGTAAGAATTACAAATTGTAATGGGCTTCCCTTTCACATTCTGGGTCGAACTCGGATATTCCAGATTCTTTCCCTGTGTTTCTATTGCTAGGCTTTTCTAAGAATACTGAATAAACTAGTAATCCTGCTCCACATCGAAACTGTGAGATGCATTTCAGAATACCATTTGTAATTACGTTTGTCATTCCACAACATTTGGCATGCTGCTGCTGGTGGCCTACTTGTTGACAAGTAACAGATTTTGTGACAGGCCACACAATATACCATTAAATGCTAAGTATCAACACTGGGCAATCAATCAAACTGACTTAATAATACAAAGAGATTATTATTTGAGGAATACTAAGAATTCTTAGGACCCTACCCAGAGATGAAGGTGGTTTTGCTAACTCACGCTGCCATTAGACAAACTAGGCCTACTGTGTTAATAAGGGGGTATAAAAGAACTTCTATGATTTTGCCTTGTCAAGGTAGATAGGGGAAACTGAATAAGGGGACGAGGGACAGAAGTGTCTGGTCTAGCAGTGAAAAAACACATCAAGCAGCCAGGCTCGGAAGAGAACTTGCACTTTGATTTATGCTTTTTAGCCACTGCTGTGTGTTTGCAAAAAAGACAGGGCCCAGGGAGGGAAATGTTTGGACTATATTCACTGTAGAAGCAGTGTGGGAACTAAGCACTTCTTTTGTTAAACCATTATTAAAGCAAGATAGAAATTAGTTGCAGTCCCTTAGCTAAGCTTCCATACAACTAATGTAGCCCCAGAAGATACCATTTTTCAGGCAGCTAGGTGGCCGAAGAGCCAGCAAGACATTCATTTTAATCAAAACTTTATTTTCAATGATTGTGTATTTTATAATAATTATGTGCTAAGAACAGCTTCTTGCACTATGAAAGTTCACATGGTTCATCTGAATAGAATGTTTGACAAACCTGAGTACGATGCTATACTTGGAGTTATGTCTAAACTAACCTGCATTGATTCCTTTACTGCCATTTTTGGAGTGCCGTCTGATCTCACACTAGCTTGTTTTAAGGTAAGCTTACAGTGTCTGCAGTGCAGTCTATAGACTTTTTGTAAGATGGCATATTGGTTTGGCCTTTTCAAGCAGTAAGTATTCAAGAGGAAGTTTTAAACTGAAAGTTGATTTAAAAAAACCCAAACAACCAGACACACACAAAAAAAACGGTGGAAGGTACATAAAATTTTAAGTTTGTGGATAAGGAGGCTGAATGATTCATTCTGTAGGAGGCTCCGTGGAGGGAAATTTTAACTATGGGAGAAGACCACCATTAAAAAACTGTCTGTCGTTTAGTCTGAACTGCCAGTGTCCACAGTGTTTTCATGTTGGATTGTACTCTGACTCACGTTAAAATGGAGAGAAATGTACATGCTGATCGGAACTAGTCCAAACTCTGCTCTGCTCTTAGCAGCAGTATGGAAATAACCAACACCTAATTGCCTTATTTTCCAAAGATTATTAAGCAAGATCAGCGTTTCTGAAGACACAAGTTGGTCTTTGCTCGTGCTACCATGAACACCGACCAAATAGGTGAAGCTAAGCCTTCCCAGATGGCCAAGAGACAGTTGCATTCTTCAGGTTTGGTGAAAGCAACTATCTCTTTCAGGGGAAACTAGAGGAAAAAAGACCACTGCTTATGGCAGCTGGATCAAAAGGAAAGAATGTCAGAGGTGAATGACTGAGGGAGAGAGAAGAAAATGTCTAAAGACATTAAAGGCAGGGAACAATGCTTCAAGTCATAATGGCCTATGTTTTTTTTACTGGGGTACCTGTAGCAGTTATCTGGAGCAATATGGACAATTTCAGCCTCATAGACTGCACTTCCTTTGCAGCTAGGCCACTGCATCCAGTTGTATTGGAAACATGAAGGTAGCCCTACGTATCTTTACTACTGGTACTAGTTTTGGTGAAATGGCCTGGTGTGCTAGGGGAACATGAAACAGACTGTGAGAATGTGTACAGTATTTGAGAGACCAGTGCCCAGGTGCACAACTATTGCAGTTTTCCATTTTTCCTCTTAACAATCTAAAAGCCATATGACCACTTGGTAGGAACTAGAAACTTAGTTAAAGAGCCTGTGAGAGTTACTCTTGCTTAGCCAGGGATGTGTGACAGTTTCCAGAAGGAGGTTGTGTATATTGGGTGCAATGCAAATTGCTCCCCAATAATGTTGCTGTCTATGGCAGTTTGGCCAAGGATGAAGAGGCCCATATTCTCACTACAAGACATTCTTTTATGTGTCCCATCATATTCTCCACACAAGGCTCCAGTGGTCTACTAGAGCCTTTATTATGATGTAGTGGAGTCCCTTTCGTTAATATCATTATAGTCCTTTGGGAAATGGTAGACATAGACAGGCACAAAGGTCTTAGAGACAGGTGGTAAACCCAAACGAAGCACTGCTCCACGTGGATGTAGCTGATACTATAGACAAATAAAGTCTAGTGATATGGGAACTGTTGGTTCAAGCCAGTAAATATGAGCCTGAATTCTGACTCAGCTACTGAAAGAAATAGAACTGTAACCAAGAAGACCCCTTAATGACTCAATTTAGACTTAGTCATAAACTTTGGACACAAAACAATTTCCGAGTTTTTTTTTTCTTCATCGTCTCTTTAACAGTGTTCAAATAGAAGTTTTGGAGAATTGGTACCTTATGTTGGTAGATGTCCAGCTTAAGATTTGTGGTTCAAACCAACGCCAGATAAATAATTACGAGTGGCTGTTTCTGCCTGGCGGTGTTTTAATTTTAGATTCATTTAGAGGTGACCAAGAAAGAGGACATTTGTACTGGAGGAAACTTGAATAGTTCAACATCTTTGTTTCAAGTTGGACTGAAAATATGAAACACCAAGAATACATTTTTGCTTCTGTGCTTAACTACAATGAATTAGAGTTCTCAGTGAGTAGACCTTTATGAAATTTAAATTTTTATAAAAACAATATGCGTTAAACTATTTGAAAACTCAGCTCCTTAATTTAAAATATCTCTGTCTTATATTGAAATTAAGCAAAATTACATACCCTCATGGAATTTCTGCTGCAGCTTTCAATTAGGCTAAAGCAATATCTCCTAAGGGGGAAAACAAAGTCTGACTCATTTATGGGTACTTGCATGCTAGCCAAAATGTTGGGGTGTTACAAATCTTTCAAAGAATACTATTTATTTTATATTTTTTAAGTAATTTTTATGCCAGTATGAACCGGACTTAATAAATGCTTGGCAGTTGGCATGGAAAAAAGTCTGTTCCATTGCAATTACATTCACTCAATATTATTAATATGTGCTAGCTTTGGATAGAACTCTTCAATTTTTTTTAAAGAAAGAGTTCTAGAAGTATTTATTGGGATGCTAGCACTGTGAGGCAGGTGTGTGCTTACTGTGACCTTGATGACACATACATTTTAGAAAACCTAAAATCTGACTCTTAAAATATTGCTACTAGACCATCTGGATGCCCTCTTATGCTAGTGTAATGGTGTTTGCCTTGTTCTGAGCTGCTGTGGAAAGTGGAACTGTGTTTGTCCATGCCATTTCACCAGGCATTCATCTGTTACTAGAGAAAACAGAGGTCACCTCTGAGAAGGAATGTACTAAAACTGTAACAAGGACAAATTTTGAGGTTGGTGGTGCTGAAAGATAACTCTTTTGACTAAACGTTTGCATTCACATTAAAGCTCTATAAAATGGAGCAGCTAATGTGAATTTCTTCCTATTACTTGAGCTCCAGCCATATCCATTTTGTTTCTTAAAAGGTGAAATTTTAGAACTTCTACTTCATCAGCTGAATAAAGGATTTACTTGTAAATATGCAAAAAATAGGCTTTCAAAGAATAGATTAATTTTATAAAGCATTTCTTAAGGAGGAAAGTGTTACTTTAAGAACAGTAATCAAGTCAGCACTACTGTAATCTCAGTAATTAAGGTTTCGTTTTTCTAGCCTGATTCTTGAAGCTTTGCACTTACTTCTGTAAATGGCACAAATGAAACCAATACATGTCGGGCAACAAAAAATACAATTCTGAATAAGTCACAGTAGGAGATTTATATTTTTTGTTTGCAAATCATGTAATAAAAAAAATCTTTCTAGATTCCTTACAGTCATAGTCTCGAGGTTAGTAGAGGTGCATTAATAAAGATCAGCAAGCTTACCTGCAGAGGTGAAATAATGTTTCATGAAGACCTCTCATGAGAAGCCAGTGGGAATTGATTCCTGTTTTGTGTCACTATTTGCCCACTTTGTTTTTTCTCTTTCCTTCATTGTGAACAAGTTGAAAATACTGGGTTTTTTTAGTAGGAATAGGAGTTATTACTGGTTTTGCTGGTAGACAGGTTTAGCAGTCCAATATTAAAATTATCCCAAAACGTTGCTATTAATAATTTCAAAGATTAGGGAGGTTTTTCATAGTACATAACAGAAACAGAAGCTCTCAGTATGTGTTGTGAATGAACACAGGAGAGTGATCTGTACCAAATCAGTTATTGAGTAGTCCTCTGACATGATAGGCACGCAAGTTTGAGTCATTTTCCCAATGAAAACATTCGCATCACTTTGAGGTTCTTCAATCCAGAGAGAGCTCCCGTGCTACTAGACCATAGTGTTTGTTTCTTTTTTTCCTGTGTCTTAATGAGTATTTTCTTTTAAAAAAAGAAATAAATAAAAAAAATTCAGGAAGGGCTGATTCGGTGTCCCAGTAGTTAGGATGTTCTTCTGGGAAATCTAAGTTATATTCTTGCTTCAACTTAAATAAAGCAGCAGTTTGAATCTGTGTGTCCCACATCCTGTCTTACTGCCATAACCTCCAGGATAGGTGCAAATTCGAGGTTTCTGACCTTAGATTTGGTTGGAAATTTCTGGACAAGATGCAACTTCCTGGTAAAAGCTCAGTATGTTTCCATGAGCAATTGTTGTTTAAGTGCGTGAAAAAAATAATAATGATGGGAGGCAAGCAGAGGAGGAAAAAAAATCTTGACTGGTTCTATGCAATATTTCTCTCTCAGTGTGATTACTTAGGGCATTTGCCCTAGTGAGGCATGCTGTGTTCTTCATGGCTACTCATTAGTCTTCATAGGAGATTGCCCCCCACCTAGTGTGTCGCTTCCAGATGTGATGATTCAGAGATCATAACTTGGCCTGGCTACAGGAGTGGAGGAAACAACTTTTACATTTGCAAATCTCTAGGTTTGTTTAAAAATCTGAACCTCTCTGGCGTGACTTAATGATTCCTGTAAAATACTAGTGGTGATAGCGGGGAAGAAGGTAGCTGTTCAGGCATTCAGGGCAACCTGCATTTATACCTTGAAATAGTTACCAACACTTGGCAGTAACAGTTGACATTTCAGTTAAATTGCTACTGACTTCTCATCTTAGTGCCAAAAATTCTAGAGTTCTTTCCCAAATGGAGATGAGGAAATTTACAGACTACTGTTCCTGGGACCTTTTTCTCCTTTAAGATTATAGGACAGGCTCTCATCACTGTGGCCTCTTGATTAAAAGTAATTGGACTTGGACAATTTTACTTTTCCTCTTTTTTGGACTGCTGGTTGTTTTGCATGCTTGCACGGGTTGTCCGCTGGAGTTTAGCACGGTAGGTTATTTTGTTGCCTGATGCCTGTACACCAGGGGTGGCCAAACTTTTTTGATGTGTTGGCTGCACAGTGATTTACAGATTAAGGCTTTGGTCTGCAACGGTGCCAGCAAGGCTGCTGTTCTCTCTCACTGACACATTGCACTACTTTAAGCCACAAACTCTTTGCTTACCCTTTCCGTCTTATTATAGTTCTTATCCCACATTTCCTTTTGGCGCAAAACACTCCATTATTTCTGCTTTGTGCTGGGCTCCGCTCTTATCTCTGTCTCAAGTAACTCATGAAGAGGACAGAACAAATTGAAGCAGCTGGCTGTGGCCTACCTGTTTTGGCAAGGGGCCACAGAAGGGACCGTTTCTGCTGTGGTATGGAGTACAAAACGGGGCCAGATGTTGTCCTTAGGTTACACTGTGGCCGTCCATGAGGAGTTGTTTTAAAAACAGGTGGTCTTAAAGGAATGCATCTGTGTTTTTCTCTCAAGGATTGCATAGGTAGATGGACTTACATTTAGCATACGAACCACTTCCCTAAACGTAAAAACCCCAAACGTGGAAGCGCTGGCATCTCTGTGAGTGTATCGTTGAGTTTCTTGAAGGAAGACCTGTCATTATAAGAAAACCTGAAGTGAGAGGGAAAATGTCGTAGCATTTTTTTTCATAGTTTTACTCAGTACTAAGAACAATTTTACCAGTTCAAAGCAAAGGGTCCATCTGGTCTAGTATTCTGCTTTCAACACAAGCAATTAATTCAACAGTATTTTGGTTTTGTCAGCCATAAGATAGTGACTAAGGAAGAGTAGGAACATATGTGATCCCTCTAATACTTTTTCAACTAACAGTAATTTTGAGCTCAGGGTATTTTGTGAGCCTGATGTGATTTGTCTGTTTAGTTTCTCTCAAGTACTTATCCAGTTTTCTTTTGAATCCATGAAAACATTTTGCATTCACATCCTTTAGCAAAGAATTGTACAGAATTGCTACTCCCAGCATAAAAAAAAACCTCTTTTTTTTGGTTGTTTTTTTAATTTGGTTGTTTTCTTTGAATCTGGCTCCTACTTACTTTTGTACTAACAACTTACATATCTGACATTTGTGATTAAATATAAGCTGGCTTTTGATTTATTTTTATTGTCTTAAAGGCTGAGGAGGACTGTGGGCTATGCTCATTATTACTATCATTTCTCTTGGCAGTTTTACTTAACTTATCCCTACCGTTCAGAATGAATCTAAATTCAGGTATCCATCTAATGAAGCAGACCTATCACAGGAGTTTGTAGAAACTAGTTAATGATTTTTTAAAGTTTGATGATGAATGGGGGAAAATGTCACATTAAATCACTTAGCCTCTTGCTGAATGTGAATAGAGAGAATGCTGGATCCAGATACCATTTTCTGTTCTGAATGAAAAATGGGCAGAGTGTGTGAGTATGGACCCGGAAGAGACTCGTCAGGGCCACTGTGGCCTGTTATTGCACTCAGAGCCCTGACATATCATATGCACAGTATGGTTGATGTACAAACCTCTTTCGCAGAGGTAGCCCTCCTAAGACATTTTTGTCTTAAGTGAATTAGGAAAGGGTGAAATGATTTAGAAAAACAAACCAACCCAGTCTGTTTTAAAATGTTTACAGACTAATTCCAAGCCTTTTTCAAATGTTTGCGTGGATTCAGAATTGTTTCTTTACTTTATTTTGCTCTGTCCCTTCTGTTTGGGTCTGTTTTACTGCTCTGGTGGTCTCATGTTGGTGGTAAGAAACAGTACAATATTCATCACCATGTCTGTCAGTCT
>NW_010251507.1:0-90019 GCF_000690775.1 Eurypyga helias | reverse complement strand
GGAATGCCTCCTACAGTAAGCAAAAGAAAAATCCCTTTACAATATTACCAGTGGCTCATTAGGAAGAAGGTGGTGGCAGCAGTTAGGCAACTGAAGGCACCAACCTACAAACAGTTGTGCTTACCATTAGTTATTGAAGGTGAAGAATGGTTTATATTTTTAAATTTTGTCTTCTGGTTGCATTAAGGTCTAGGAATTCACTGAGGTTCTCTACAGGACCTTAAGGCAATGAAAATTTTGAAAACTTCCAAACTTAAACCATTTTCTAGAGTGGAGTTTGCTCAGTATTCTGTCTATCCCCTTTGAGAAAAAAAAAACCAAACTCCATCATTTATCTTATCATGTGGTCAAAACCACAATGAATCAGTGGATAAGTACTAACTTTTGAGCACATTACAAAGGGATATTCTCATCTCAAAAGTGACTGTGATGTAATTATATTTACTTTGAATTCCTATTTTATGCATACTAACTGAAGAATTCATTTTCAGTAGAATCATTTAAAGTTTTATGCACTGCATCTAATGTGCAGAAGTGTCTGAAATTCATCCAGGAGAACATGTGAGTGAAGCAAATATCTGGAAGGCTAATAAAGACTCCAGGAGGTCCTGAAATTTAGAAGAAATACCAGAAGGACTGTAAACAATAAGTGTTTAACAAGTGCTGACTTAAATCTACTGAAGATATAATAGGTTTAAATATACTGTTAGGAATGATAAAGTGTAGAAGGTCTGGCTTTGATGTATGGCCAGAACCACCAGTATGATAATTCCTGCCACTTTGATGTGGGTACCTGGGCTACTGGTTTTGGAATTCTGTGTGGTTTTAGCCAACCCAGTTTCTGCCAGAGCCAAAACTGGAGCGAAAATATGCTATCCATAAAAGTCAGCCACAGAAAAAGTCAACCACAGGAAAACTAGTCAAATAATATTAAGAGTCTCAATTGAACCCATGAATGTCAATACACATAGCATGAAATTACATCCTTGACATGATTTGTTGGGCCTAAGTGTAGTACTCTAATATGATTTGTAACAAGTTTTCTTGAGTGCAACAAAGAATGATGGCCTCTGACACATTGCTTAGTTTGCTCTTGCTGAGCTAAGGTATCTAGAGCAGCCATCTTCATGGAAGCTGCTGCCATCTTGATAGGAGGAAAAGAGTTGTTATGGTTCCAGTCATTTCTCTTTGATTGTTATGTCTTCGGAGCTAGTCAGAGGGATTCTGAGTCCTGAGTAACTGTATCATTTAAAATGCAATATGGTAAATTAAAGATAATTCAATAATGCTTACATGATGCTGTGTCAAAACTGGCTGTTACCTCTAAAGAAAGAGAATCCATAGTCATAATTAAAGTTGTCTGAAATCACCATGTCAGTGAGCATCAGCAGCCAAAAATAAGTCAATAAATTCCTGGCATCGTCAGGAAGGGTACTGAGAACGGGACAGTGCCTAATTATGTAAAATCCTGATGTGCCCACATGCTGAGTACTGTGTGTAGTTCTGATTTCCCTGTTTCAAGAGGAGATAGTGGAGGTAAATAAGAGTATACCCTCACAAGAGGGCAACTTAAATGATAATGGGGATGGAACATTTGCCTTATGAAGAGCAACTGAACAGCTAGGACTGTTCAGTTTGAAATAGAGAAGGCTGGAAAGGATTATCATCAGTGTTTACGAAGACATGAAGGTGGTAGATAAGGTGAATGCAAACTGTTAATTAGTGGCTAACATGGTCGTGTTAGAATTAGAAGACAGTTGTTGAAACTGACAGGAGGTCCATTTAAAACAGACAATCCATTCTTACAGGGCAGATAGCTGATTTTGATAGGTTGCCACAAAAGACTGTGAAGACAGTATCAGTGAGTTCAAAAGGGTTTAAATGAATCCATGAATAATCTGTTCCATAAACAGCCATTAAACAAAATCAGCAAGGAGGTACTCTTTAACATTCCTAATCTGGAGATTTTGATTGTTGGAGAGCAGAGGAATGACTCTAGGTGACTCCAGACTTCGGTATTCTCCCTGGTTAACATCTCCTGTTGCCACTGTTCAGGATCCCAGGCTAAGATGGACCGTGGGTCTGACCCAGTATGACATTCCCCATGTTCATGTGTTTTAAAATGTAAATGTTATGGGAAACCTGCAATAATGCATTACAAGTTGTAGGCAGTAACTGGTTAAACTGCATATTTCCCCAAATTAATTTAACAAAGAATTAGATTAGATTGCTAACCAGAACGTTTTTTACATATTAAATAACTAAAGTTGAAAAGAATTTCCAGAAGAATTCATGATGTTATATGGCAATTATTGATATTAGGTATATATTTGCTGTAGAACATTGGTAATTTGCAGCAAATAAGTCACACACGTTGCATCCAGTTGCCACTTTTAGCTGATTTTTTATTATTATGGCTGTATTACTCTTTAGGTACAGAGGAGAAAAATGCTGACAGGATAACAGAATAGTTTTGATTGTTCTTGTAATTCCAAACTTGTAGAGGAAAAATACATCTGCTTATTTAAACTCCTAACCTTTTGCTCTGGTATTCTTGCATCAGGGTGTTTCATGAGAATTCTGGCTTCAGACATGTCAGAAATATCACTGAGATAGTCTCTTTTGCAGATATTTGATACTTCCACTTCCAACTGAGATCAGAAAGTGTGGAGAAGTGTGATTTTTTGCTTGTTCGTTTCAGCTAACCAAAGTCTTTGAAAGTTTCAAAACAAAACCTGGTTTTCATTCAGCTTTGTGGCATTAGAAAAATTGGCATTATACATATTTTATAGTCCCAGACCAGGTAATGCTAGGGTTTTAACACTTTTCTTTTATCCAAACTGACTTGTTAGTGTTTAGTAGTGCAGTCCTACAATAGGCTTACAGGATGTACTAAATAGCAAAAAACTGATCTGCTGGCTTTTACGTTTGTAAATGGTTTGTGTAATTTCTGGAAGAGTGTAATTTGAAAGATGTTTTTACAATTCAGCCAGTAATTGCCAACATGACATTTTTGTCCATTGGAAGCAACTTCGCTGACTTCATGGGTTTTTTCCTGGACTTAAAATAACCAAATGAAATTTTGATTGGTAAAGACTAGCCTACTTCACCTGCAATCGTTCCATTAAAAGCCTATGAACTAAATTTCAAAGACAGAGTTTGGGGATGGTAGAATATAGTCATTATGATGTTATCCAATAATTATTGTCCAGTATCTTGTGAATATTTTTCTAAAAGGTGTGCACTTTGGTATGAATATCTTTTAAAGAAGTATGTACTGTGGAAATAATGAAATTGAATACTGTCATCAATCATACCGTGTGTTGCCTTATGGTGCTGCTTGCCTTACAGTGCTTCTGGTATCCTCTGATCATGATGGGCTAAAGCCTGACTTGACTTCATTACTAGAATGCATATATTTTTAATATTGAGCTTCATTGTCCTATCTTCTAATTTATTGAGGTGTTTATTCATGAGGAGCAAAAGGGAGAGGTGAACAGAAGGAAGTGCAAGAGCCATTTCTTTCAGTCTAGTTGCTGTCTCTGCAGATGTTTTAAGTTACTACAGGATCGCTCCACAATATGCAAGAAATAAGTTTTTAATTTAAAGAACTTCTGTATCTAAATTTTCAGTTTGAGATTTCTGCTAGAAAAGTAGTTCCTAACAAGAAGCGAGTCAGCTTTGCTACTGTCCTAATTTACAAAAAAAAGATGGTTGGGGCTATTGTGGGAAGAAATCATAGAATCATTTGGGTTGGAAAGGACCTTAAAGACCTTGAATAATTTGAAAGCATCAAGAGTAGTTTTTTAATAGCATTAAAATAATAAAAAGCCATATGATTATTTCATGCTAAAAGAAGCTGTTTCCCTTTTTCCCCCAATTACAAGAAATTGTTATTTCCTTCTTCTGATGGAGCATGGCATTAAGTTGCCCATTCAAATGTGGGGTGATTCTTGATCACAACCTTTTTGTGTCTTGCCACAAAAACTGCAAATTTGTTTTACATGGTACTTTGACACGCCAGTGTTTAAAATATTTTTATTCAGTTTCTATACTAAGATCTTTTCCAAAGAAAGTTGGTGATTTTTATCTCTCAGCTGGACTATCGTCCACAGTTTTTTCCCTCGTTTTCCAGTACTCCAGCAGAGTGCTGATCTTCCTGGAGGTCATCCAGTACATGCCTGGAAGAGATTAAGGTAGTCTGCAGGGGTGGGAGATATTTCATCAGAATTTATTACTGTTCAAAGCCACCATGATGGTTTCCGCTTAAGTCTTTAGTGTTAAAACCCATGAAAATTGCTAATACCATGACAAGTTGAAAAAGTTGTAGGTGCTTTTCAGAGACCACAAAGAACTAGCAGCTGAAAACTCAGCTAACTTGCCTTTAGTGCCATGTTGAAGCCAGGTCATAATTTGTGTTTTGCCACACAGAGATAAAGTATGGCTCTACAGACCTTCTGCTGCTGTCAGTTAATGTGGCTTAACTTAATTGACTGGACTTTCTCAGTGTTTCTCCACCTGAGGGCATGGCTTAGTATAAGATACCAAGGAACTCAAGAAAGCAGCCAAATTATAAGTTTTTGAGCAATGAAAGCTAAAAAAATAAAAATAAAAAAAATAAAAAAGATAAAACCCAACCAGTTTTTGAGCACTGAAAAGTTTGAAAAAAATAAACAACATTTAAACACCCCACCCCCTCCGCCAAAACATTAGAATGCAAAGGGATCTGCTTTCTTAGCAAACATGACACAGATAGCTGTTACTTTCATCTCACCACTAAATATTTGTACTTTGCCTATCGGAGTGTGCTCCAGATTCTTATACTGCTTCCCAAGTATAGTAACTAGAAGGTATTTAAGTTTTTATTAAACAGTGCAGTTAAAAAACTCTGGAAAGGCCACAATAGTGCTGAATTCTTTTTGATCTAAGCACCTTAGTTCCTCTCACATCCAAAGGGATCAGTCCAAAGTAACTACTAATACACTTGGGAAATTGCAGATAAGGTATGAGAGATCCTGTGGATTTAAAGAAATACACCATTTCTATTTTGGCCATTGTTTTTAAAAGATTCTCTAATGGCAGATTGCAGGTTCCAGTGTAAGCATGAAGTTGTTTGGTTAAAAAGGAGTATTCTGGTAATTCCTAGAATTAAGAAGTACACACACTAACCCTTAATACAGACTGGTGGGTGTTTTTTAATTAACAAGCTAATATTCATTCAACACATTTAACTGGAAAGAAAAAGAAGTAATCTTCAAGGAATAGACTATTTGCGACTGGATCTTTTTCATTCATGCTTCTTATTGGCAGTCTCAAAAGTATGAACTCATTAAAACCGATTTTAGGAACAAGGGCAGAAACCTATGAAAATGAAGCCACTTTCAATTATCTCTGAACAGAAAGTAGAAACTGAGGAACTCAGGTTGGTATTGAAAATAACAATCCTGGGTTTTGCAGTTGGTTGCATATCTGAATCCATCTATTTCTCTGAAGACCATGTAACATAGTTGTGCTATATATCAGGCATCATCTAACTTGGGGGCGTGCTCAGATGGGAGGGAGTGAAACCGTGAGAGCAAGCTGTGTGTCCTTCATATTATCGTATGTGATAATGTGAGATGTGAATCGGATGTTTGAGTCTCCTGACTGGGCCAAGGGATACTCTTCTCAGCTATGCTAGAAGGAAACATTGTCTGTCTCAACTGAAAGTCAGTCTGGAAGACCAGTGAAGGATGGTTATCCTATAATTTACCATCTTTGCTCATTAATAGTTTCCTACAGGATAACCAAAATATTTGAAAATCATTTAGTAAAAACTCTGTTCTTTCTCAGAAATAGATGACTGGAAGAATGTTCTCATAAACAAGGAATTGCTGTCTGTTTCTTCATCCTAAAATGATACTCAGTGATGAATATCTTCTTTTTTCCTGGCTTAGGTCTTCTCCAAGTCTGCATTAACTCCCATCTGTTTTTACTGGATTCTGTATATTCTAATGAATTCTTCAAGTGCCACAAATCCAGGCTTTAATGGACAAATATTTTGAACCTCTTAATAACTAGACTTATGCCTTAGACTTTTCCAGTGCTTACTCACTATAAAGAAATACAGTAACTGAAAATATTAAATGTTACATGGACTAAGAATAGTTTCATAATACTTAAGACGGGTTCTATTGCAATGCAGGCTGTAATAAAGGCAATGCATCAGAAATATGTATAACTTCTTAAAAGTGGGTTTTATATTAGTTTCCACCTACCTTGCCATCTTACCCAGAAAAAACAAGTAGTGCTAATACCAATTTAAACATGTGAAGTGATTTCTTTCAGATATAAAAAAAAATGCATTGCCTTGTACACTGAATATGACAGTGAAAAAAACCCACGAGGTGCAGCATATGAAGAAGCTCTACACTTCTTGGATGGATAGAGTTTGGCAAAATCTGAGTTCCTATAATTCAATGGAATTTGAAGATTCTTGTGCTTGACAAGTTGCCTTTCACTCGTAGCAAACGGATCTTACACTGCAAAGAGGCATTCCTTTGCATATAGGTATGCCTTTAGCCTGAGTCTGGTGTTCCTTGAATGAATCAAATTGCATAGTTGTGGTGCGCAGTTTTGAATGTTCGATTGTCTTCCTTCCTGATGTAACAAAGCCATTAGTCTTTCTAGCTTAATTGAAAATGTTTAGCAGTGGAGCAGTCTCCTGCGCTACCTTTCTTGCCTAACTAGGTGCAGGAGTGACTTTCACAGCTTTGGAAGTACTCCCTTTAGACAGGTTTTCAGGAGAGGTGTTGCAAGGCTACATGTACATCCAGGACTGTTCTCTGGAAGGTAGTGATAGTACAGTATTGCTATTGTGCCCTTCTGTTTAGAGCCCCTTTCACAAGAATACTCAACAAGCTGCTGTACTGGGTGTGGCACTTTCTGGAATACTTTAATGCCTCCACATAAAATTTGAGCTGAACCATCCGTAAATACAGGTATACATGTGGTGGTATTGATACCCAAACATGCGTATTAATGGGTTTTAGTAGTTGCAGGAATGTCACAAAGATAATACAAATCTTGCTCAGGAGAGAGATCCTCTTATTTGTGTTTTATAGACAGTTTTTCAGAGACTGAACCATTACAACAATCTGTTAATCTGAAGTTGAATTAGTAGTTCTGTACAATAACCTGCTTGGCATCAACTGTTTGTTGAAGAAGTAGAAAGTTGTCAACAGATGACCCATCTTTTTCTTTGCACTTATTCTCCCATATCTACTTGATATAAACACTTTCCAGAGGCATTTTGTAAACGTTGCAGTTTGATTGAATAGTATGTTGTGATTTTTTTTTTTTTTTTTTTACTTTAAGTAATCCTCACACAGTTTACAGCATTCTACTGAAGATTATGTTACTTTAACATAGAGAAGAGAACACTTTTCTATTAATGTTTACTATCATTCTGACTGCAATACCACTTCGGAATGAGCTGCTCAAGAAAGCGAAATGAAGTTCACTCAGTATTGTAGCAGGCAAGCTAATGGATTCCCTAGTTTGGATTCTTCTATCTAAGTGAAGTGTTGCCTTTATGACTCATATTCTTTAACTTCATATGCTCTTGTCAAGACTGCGATAATTTGTGATTATATGCATTATTTTATAAATGTACCCAGAGATTTAAAGCAGAATCTTTCTGAAAATTCTGAAAGAGTCCATGGGACGTTTTCCAAAGATAGCTCCATCTTCTGTGTGCCTTGCTTATACAAATGACATTTACATCAAAAAGATGAGCCAAATGAAGTGAACAAACTTCTGAGGCTATAAAATTAACAAACCTAGGAAATCGTAGTTTCTTTGCCAAGTATATGATAAAATTCCTATCATTTTACTGATGCCAAGGTTTCATCCTGTTATGCTTCCTAGAGGAGCTGGGCAAACAATTTCTTTTAGAATATTGACAGAATATGTCCCTCTTAAATTCAGGGTGTTAAAGCTTAGGGTTTGTAAGTTTAGCTCTGGATCCAGCTTTTGCAGAAATTCCTCTGCAAAAGGGTGTCTCTGAAGATCTGATTTAAGGTCATGTCTGCTTATAATTTAACTGTATAGTAATAACTGTAATACCTTTAAGGACACTTTAAGGGGCTTAGGGAAGAGGACAGAGTAATAATTGCTGGCTTGTCTTTGATAATAGCTAACAACGATGAAAACAGTTTCATCACTGATAAGTAACAGTGAAGAATATTATGCTGAATCAGTTAAAATGGGGGTTTTTTTGTTGTGTTGTGGGGTGCTTTTGGCCGATACATTTTCTTGGGACGTGCATCAAAAATTTACTATCAGTGTATACTTTTATAGGATCATAGACTGGTTTGGGTCTGAATGTCATCTGGTCCAGTCCCCTGCTCTAAGCATGGCCAACTCAATGTTGTATTAGGTTGCTTCATGCCTTGCTTAAAAAATAGTTGAATACATCCAAGGATGGACATTTCATGGCCCCTCTAAGCAGCTTTCTCCCTGCATAGCCACCTGCTTTTCAATGTTTTTTGACTTACATGAAATCAGAATTTCATGTTGTTTTCTTTTACTCTACATGTCTGCCAAGAGCTTTGGTGTTTTCTAGATAGCTGCCCACCAGGTTGCTGAACAAAAGAAACCCTGAAGCTTGTCTTCACAGACTCAGCCTCAGCCTCTTCTCCTATATCATGTGCTCTAGATCAGTTTAGTGGTCCTCCTCTGGAGTGACTCCAGCCTGTCAGTCTCTCTTTTACTGGAGGTCATGGACTGTGTGTGGCGCCTCTATAACTGTTCAGTAAAAGAGCATACTTTCTGGATTAATAGCCTTTAAAATAAGACTCTTCATCTTTAAATGACTATACAAAAGGGAAGTTATAAAATTTCCTCTCTGAGATTCTACTTTATTTCCATTAAAAAAATAGCTAAACTGAAGTAAATAACTATATGAAGGTTGCTAATCACAGTAATGGCAGATCTGAAATTAAGTCAGAAGTCTGTCTGCTTATTTTCCTGTCCAACAACTTAGTAAAATTATTTATTTTATTTTTTTGGTCACTGAAAAACTGTCACAATGTCCATGTTTTTATGTTTAAGGAAATTCAAAGGCATCTACATTAATTCTAATATTTTGTATCGCTCTTATTTTCTGGGTTTCTTTTGGCATTTAACTTCTTTTCTCTTAGTACAATTCAAAAGAGGCTAACTTTTACTTCTTTCATAGCATTCAGCTTATTTTTCTTCAGTTATGCCTTCTCTGCTTCTTAATTTGGAAAGCATTTCTCCTTCTGATTCACTTCCCTGTGTACAGCATTCAAGATGTGCGGTGCCCACAAGCAGTCTTACAATGAACCACAGAATTTAGGGAATTACAAGCTACTGTTCACGTGTAAAGCCTTATATAAATCATTTTTCAACTAACTTAGGTCACTTAGGTCTCCTTCACTGCAGTCTCAAAGAGATAAGATGCCGTGCTAAAGAAGGCCCCAGTACTATTTGTTGGCTTTAGAAGGTTCGTTTCAATAGGGGTTGGCTATATTAAAGAGCCATTTATGCTTTGTTGTCAAGGAGAACTTGCCAGGGAACCTAAAGGGTCATTAGCCTCCACTTAGCACCATACAGTGTAGCAGATGCTTTGTGACGTGTGATAAGGAAAGGCTCTAATGGTGTTTCAAGAAATCCCAGCCTCATCGCTTTATTTTTTACTAATCTGTTGCTGTCTAGCAATGAATTGCCATTTTATTGCTAGGTGGGCTTTTACTTGTATGTGCCAGTGATGACAGTACGAGGAAATTAAAGAAGCATTGCCACTGATGTTGCATATTTTACTCCTGCTTTTAGTAACTCCTCCTTCTAAGTAGAATGAATTGGTCTTTAGACAGGAATTAAACGCAGAAATGTAAATTCCTTGAGGTTTTAAATTCCTTTGAGCTTGATAATTGTGAGTGCAGATAAGCGAGATATTTATTTTAGAAAATAACCAAGAATTTTAAGGAGAGACATAACTGTCAACTTCCTTTGTGCACTACAGTTACTGGGCTTTTACGATCCACAAGTATCAGATATGACCTCCAAGCAGTTTTAGGACCTTTCCTAAGAGGGAATAGAAGGATGCAGAGAGTAGTACATGGGGTACTTACTACAGAGAATATTCCCTCGCAGTTGTAGTCTTTTGTTTCAAATAGACAGTGCATCTGATCTGAGAAAATACAACTACAGCAACACTTGCCTGAAGGTAGGTAAAGTTTTTTACCTACACTTTTAGGTAAAGTTTTAAAAACACGAAAAACCCCAACAGAAAGGAAGCCCATAGAATGAGATTTGCTGCATAGATGGCAAGTGATTGTCTCAGGTTTTACTTGGTAAACAGGACAATTTTGTAAAAGAGTTTGTTTGAATTTAGCCACTCTTTTAACCATCATGGTGGCCCTACAATGTGATTTTCCTTCCTCTCTCTTATTTAGACAACTGTGTCTTCAGTGCTATATAAATCATCTGAGCTAATCTGAGAAGTGAAGGTTTCCAAGTAAGAGCAGCCACACCCTGAAGGCATGGCATGTGAGACAGAATGCCTTCTATTTTAGGAATTCTTCCTTTCATCCAAAGAAAATCCTTCAGAAAGTCATGCCTAGCCATCAGGACCCCCTGGATAAATGGGAATTTATTATGTCATCTTGACACTAAAAAATACTAATCTCCATTCCAACTGTGGTTACAAAGTGGTGTGCAGGGTAGACAAATGGATTTCACTACCACCCAATAGCTAAGGAAATGCTTTATCCCAAAGAGAACATCTATGCCTATTTCTTATTTGTTCCATTTGAATGAGGTAAGTTTAATAGTATTTACACTGTGAGAGAATGGAAACCTCTCAGAGAAAAAAAGGAGCAACAAAGTAAACTAAGATTGAAATTCCTATTCAGGGAATGCTCTTTTTTAGGGTCACTGGGATTTTACTAAACAAGATTTTTAAGATTACTGATACCTCTGTCTGATGCTTTCTAAAGAGAAACCTTTAGCCAAGTAGTGCGTGTGTAGAGAGCCCAACAAGGCCAATTTGTATTGGATCAACTGCACACATACTGCCCAGATAGTTTGTGCAGATGCAGACCAGGTCTACAGCTAAGGCTTCCTTTCTCTTCTGGCCATCTGTAAATCTCTGTCAAATCATCAGAGTCCACTTTGTCTGCCCAGTCAAAATTTACAGCTGGAAAAAGGTTGTCATGGCTGGGAGAACTAAAATGTACAGCATTTCAGCTTTAGTTTCAACGTAGGAAAATAAACCAGAAATCAGTACCAATTTTTTGTAGACACTAGAGTGGCTGTTGTACTGCAAAACAGTGAACTAATGGAAAGTCATTCAGTTTTTCTTTGAAAAAATCTGTTTCTTTCAAACTGCCTTTCTCTGCAAAATCTAATTCAGCTTACCTAAAGTGCTTACAGGTCACAGTACGTTCTCCCACCTCAAGGTTCCCAATCATTTTTAGTGTGGACCGCATCAAAATATAGATATGGTCCTACATGGGACTTCTTTCCATTTGGACTTGTGCAAGGTAGGTTTCATCTGATTCATGATCACAGTGGGATGCTCCAATGTGCAGCTGTGCAGGCAGGACCTCCTGTTGTAATATTTAACTGTGGTTTGGTAGATAAAAATTATGAGGGGGTAGACCTGTATTACTAAGCAGAATTTTTGTGATCTGTGAAATGAAGATCTGTGAATTAACAGTGCTTAGGAGCCAGATTTTGGAATCTATCAGGGTAGTGTTATCAGGGTTATATTTTCATAGTCTCTTTTTGAGACTATTTTTGAGGACATGGGGACACTTGGCAATTTTAAAATGAGTTGTCTAAAATGAGGCCCACAGAACACTGAAACAGAGTGCTCTTAAGAATGTGTTGCTTATTTAAAAGCTCTATTGTATTCCCATTCATTTTGACATACATACATTTAAGTATCTTGAAAACTGAAGTGTATGAATAGAGAAAATGTCTTTGGATGTATCAGAGAGAGGTTTCCCAACAGATACTTTCAAAGTAGTGTACCTTAATGAAGTGGAGTAATTTTAAGTCTATTATATCTTTCTCATAGAAAGAACCGCTAAAGTTACTCACATCACTGCCTGTTTATTCTTGTCACAATCAAATGGCTTTCTTTTAAAAATAGGCAAAAATAAAATAAAAATAACAATGGATCATTACCTGTTGTTGAAATATCCAGCTACTCATAATCTCACAGTAAGATCCATTATGTATTATTTTAGGAGTGGAGAGTGAATCAGACATACCTTTTGAAGAATTAGAACTTTTAGGACATATTTGCAAGTTTCGTCACATAACTGTGCCTCAAGTCCATCCTCGCCCTGTTTTTATTCCAGTTCTGGAGTGAAATTCTGACCTGGGTAAACCCACTTTAATTCACTGGTGTCAAGACTCAGCTGTTACCACTTGAACCAAGACTCACTTTCTCTAGAGCTGTTCTGTGATGGAAGCGAGTGTTCACCATGAAGGAGAACAGATCCAGTGATTTGTTACAAGGTTCTGACGGAGGACAATACGGATCCTTTTAAATAAAAGGAAACACTGTATGTGAAAGAAATGAAGGAGCCATTCTCCTTATGGAATCTGTAACATAATTAGAAGGAAGAACTCTACTCTGTAGAGAAGCAGCAACAAAGAGAGGAAAAATTAATAAATCAAAAGGTAATGGGATATGAACACGCTACGGAGTCATATCTAACAACTGCCAGCAATGGAATGTTTGAGAATAATATTGTAGCTGTTACCTGGTAAATCGTAAGAAATCTGAGAACTGAAAAGATCGAAATGTAGCAAGCACCATACTGTGTGTATCTGCCTAAACAAGGAAAATGTAGAAGACTAATCCATTAAAAGCTCCCATAATGATAATAACCTAAATTAGAGCAGTGATTTCTGAACTTTGGCATAAACCCTGGAGTCTAGTAGATCTCAGAATATGAGAATGGGCTTGAGCTGCAAACTGAGCATCCAGGCTTTGAACATGACATTTTTATGGACCACCTCCACTTCAGCTATTGGAGGGTAACACGCAGGAAGCAAAGAACAGGTCCCCTTAGAATAACATTCACTAGTGAAGCAAAAGCAAAGTCAAAAGTGGATGTATTCTGGTTTTTCCTCCTCTGAGGCCTCCCACAGTAGAAGAAAACAAGGAAAAAGTATGGCTGGTACTCCATCCAGCTGACAGAAAGTCATCAGGGTGTGTCATCAGATGATATATGTTTTCTTATTACCTGGGGTTTTAGCTTTTGTTTGGGTTTGATGATTTTTTTTATTTGTTTGCTTTTTGCTCTGGAATGCACAAGTAATTTTAAAACTGTTTTTAAGAAGAGGATGGAGTACAGTTTGAATTATCTGGATTTTTCTTTTCTCTTTGCAAGAAAGCCTATGGAATTTGGCATCTTAACCCAGCCTCGCCTGATGTGATCGTAAACACAGTCAAATTTTTATTAAAATGTTTTGAATCTTTCAAACATGATATTGATAACTGAAATGGAGCAAAGAGACAGTAGCATCTGGTTTTAATGAATGTGGTCTGCTTATAGTTGAAAGCAAAACCATGCAGGAAAAGACTGGAAATTCTTGTTCAGAGAATCAAAGTGCAATAGTGTTTTTCAATACCTGACATCTGTCTGCTCAGAATGACCTGGGTGACTTCACTCAACCAATTGTTCATATTTTTTAGATTAAAATGCCGTGTTTGGATGTGAAATATATTTGGTGCTATTTTATTTTCCCTATTTTTTGCCTGTTGTGTACTTCTCTCACTCCTACAATCTTAACAAAGCTCTTTGCCTCTATCATACCTTTTCAACTTGGCGACCTTCTTCAATATAGTATATATATACCAAACTATTGGCTGTGTTCCCATTACTGTATTGTAGTCTAGACGAATAGGGCAACCCTTTGTGGAGATACTTTTCTCCTATATGTATTAACATCTGAAAGAATAGAATTACCTGAAACAACCTCTTAAACTGCACAGTTGTATAAAAGCCAACTTAAGACATAACACCGTCTTCCAGGGGAAAAAAGAGAGGCCATTGTCAAAACAGGTTCTGCAAGAGGCCTCCCTGCCCCACTACCTTCAACTCAAGTTTGTTAGCAGCATTTCAGCCCGGGTTCCTCATGGACATGCTGCACGCTGTCATAGTTTCAATGCCTTCTAGCAGAGCAGTAGTGATAGAATATATTAGTACAGCTTCCCACATCTTTGCTAGGAACTGTTATTGTTTATGTGAGTTGGGTATACTTGTTTCAAAATGCAGCCTAGATACCCTGAGTTCTGCCCAGTCGAGGTGAAGAATTTTTATTACCCAAGCTTTCTCCATCACTGTCTTCACAGCCTAATCCTCTCTCTTTTGGATTCAAACAGTTGCTGAGGTGCCTAGCACAACAATGTGAGTAATCACAGGAAAGATGTAGTGGACACTTTTGGTACCACAGAGAAGTGTGATGCATGGTAAATGCATCAACCTGTGAAGAACACACCAGGTACTTGAAAATGTTAAAGTTCTATTTATTGCATCTATTCCATTCTACTTCTTTTAGCATAGTATCATCCTTATACTGGTATTACAATTAAGACTAAGGTTTGGAAAAGAATAAATGCTTTTGAACATAAGCACCTACCTATTGTCTATATTTTGAAGATTTATCTAAGTTTTTCACATGAAAGGCAGAGGGTAAGTCCCCCATTTAGCAGAATCTACATTCCTAAAGTTTTCAGCTTTTAAAGCTGTAGTAAATGTGGCTTTCAGTTACCATTAGTAGCTTCTTTGAATCCTTTTGTTGTAAACCCAGAGCTGAGAAATCAATGAGGTTGGCCAGTTTGATTCAATAGTTTTCTTAAGTCAAACTATTGTAAAGTTAGCCTTTAAAAACAAATATGCTGCATTGCCTTTGACCATTTACAGTTTTTCTTTGGCTCCACCAAGCATGTGGATGTCTAATCAGGGGATTATCAAGTAGACGAGAGAAATATAACAAAGTTCTGTGCTGTAGTAAATATTTGTATAGCACAAGCCTGGAGAAAGTCCATGTTATATTTTACTGTTGATAATTTAATAACTGTATGGCACGCCTGAAATTGTATAGTAAATGTCAGGATGTGTCAAATGAGGTATCCTGTAAAATTTAATAACCTCATACTTAAGATTAGGCTCATGCATGGGTAGGTAACACTTCAATTGAAAAATGTATTTCACAAGTAATGTTTGGGGCAGTTATTTGAATTTTGCCAGGAAATAAAGTGAGCAGTGGCCATCCAGCTTACAGTTAATAACAATGACAATGTAAGTGACAAACGGAATAACTCATGCAGAAATAGTCCAGTCTATTGAATGATCATGAGACCAACCAACAGATTTCATAGAACAGTCAAAAGATCTGTGATTTCCTCTTGCTACAGAAAATAGACCGTAGTGTAAACAGTTGATTAAATTCACTGAATCTGTGTTGCTTGGGTTTAAGGGATAGCATACAGCATGCTGTCTGCCACAGTAGTTTGTTTGCACTGAAATTAAGCAATAGTGATTGAGGCACAGAGCATTTCCTGGGGATTAATGACCGGCTGAGAGGAGTTGATGGCCCAAAGAACAGCTCCTGGCCATTAACCCCAGCCAGTCATTAATCCAAAGGAAATGCCCTGCCCCAAGATCTTTATTACTCTTAGAAAATGAAAACGAAGAAAAACAAACCCATAAGGACCTAGATATTTGTTCTGGGTCGTGAAGTTCCAAAGCGTTTTGTGTGTGCAGATTTTGATAAAACAAATACCTTACCAGTTATTTAGCTGGAGTGCTTGGTTCTCTCTAAAGTGTCTTGATATCATCTAGACCTGCAGAGTTGACAAGAGGCTAACTGGAGAAACATGATCTTGTTTTCACCTTTATTAATCGTTTTCTCAGTATGGAATGCAACTCATGTTTAATTCTAATGTGATTTAAGTAAGGTGACTGGGTACTTTAAATAAGTATCTTTAAGTAGTCTGTGTTGTGTTAAGTATTTAGAATAAGTGCTGGCAGAGTACCAAACAGACCAGACACTGCTCGTGTTATATTTAAACCCTTCTTTTCTTAATTTTGGAAGCAATGGACCATCTCTATCTTTATAAGCAAGAAGAGTTGTAAATGTGAAAAGTGTGCAATAAATTATAATTCAGAAAGTATATGTATTGGATTTCTTGAGGTAAATTGCAGACCATGTTCTTGGATGTTTGTTGTTTCCTCTGCATTTTACTGAGCTGAAGAGCACCTCAGAAAATTAAAAAAAGATGGCTGCTCTTCAAATATAGGTTTACTCTCTGCTCTACTGTGAAGCAGGATAACGTCTGCCCTACAGTCTTTAGGAAGTCTGTAAAACTTTTTTCAGAAAACATAGAAACTATTGATATGTGTGCTATAGTGATATGTATTCATTAAGTAAATTGATCCAATGTTAACATAAATTGTGACCTTAATTTATTCATTTACAGACAGAAATCTGGCATTCTAGACTGTGCTATCATTAACATTAGATTGTTTAGTTTAGTCTTCATGCTTGTAGCATTTCTTGATCTGGGGAACTTACATCAATTGGGGGTGATCTGACTTGAGGTGGTCTACCTCTAGCCACCTCGAAAGGGAGGAGGGAGTCTGGGATTTAAGTTGCAATGAGGCAGCTTAGTTTCATGTCATATGCTACCGTGTATAGGTCAGAGATTTGCTATACAGTTTTTAGTTATTTGTGGAGGTATGCTATAGCACAAATGAATACTGGAAGATTTTTTTCTTGTTTTATTAAAAGGCAGATTTATGTAGTTCATATAGTTAATAACAAATAGCTAATTCACAAATAAAAACCTCTGTATAGGTGAATGTTAAGAGTTTGGTAACAATTTAAAGAAAACAAATTGATGAAGATAAAGGTCCACAGAGAAGCTGAGGTAAGATGCCTTTCTAAAAATTCCTCTGTAACTTCAATACAATACAAATTAATTTGTTGTAAAGATATGTTATTCTTTCCGTGTGTCATTAATTTTATACGAAAGTAATATGTATAATGCATTATTTTCAAAAGTTAATGTAAAACTATACTTGGCTATAGTTGCAGGAGGATGTCCTGGGCGACCATAGTGACAGTGGCTTACTGCCGATCAGATGGAAAATTGAAATTCTATTCTTGCATTTTCATCCATATAAGTATGCGTATGTAGAATAGAAGTCTTCTAATAAAGAGCTCTTCATTCTAGCAGGCAGAGCTAGAAGTCAGTACAACTGCTGCTTAGCTAGAAAGATTTTGACTTCAACTAAGGTGTTATTTTGAGGAGAGAAGGTAATTAACCTTTGGAATAGTGCACGAACAAACAGTTGTGATAGATTCTGTGTCACTGGACGTTTTAAAATTCTACTTTTATTTCTTACTTCTATCCATTTATTTCTGGAAGATATGCTTTATTTTAAACGAGATAAACTCTGGAGAGTCCTTGACCGCTGTTATTCATGAGATCAGACAGGGTAGTTGCAATGGTTTGTTGTAGCTTAATAACCTGCTTCTATCTTGTTGTGTGATGCTAAGAAAATTGCTTTCTCCCTATTCTATAAGGTCTCCATTTCTAAAATAATATTGTAAATACTTATATTTTATTTGGAATTCTTCAAAGGAAAACAGCCATATAATGTAGAAATATTTTGATAAAATAACCCTTGTTGTATGTTTCATTGATACAAGGATTTAGCCATTAGTCAAACAGTGATAAGAAAGCGTTCACTCATGAACTTCCTTGATTGTAGTGCTGAATCTATGGAAAATATATTTATTCAGATAAATATATTTTTCATGTTAGTGGAATTTGCAGTGACTTTACTGGGTCCAGGAATAAGCGTTTAGTATGTTTTACCTGAATATACTTGTCATCTTCCATTAACTTGGAAAAAGAACATTTAAATCACTGTAACGATATTAGGACCTGGTTAAAAACCTAGTGAATTTGTCCTGTTTGATGAGGGGTCTTTCACTTAAACTCACTGGGATTTGGATTAAGATCTTATTTTGGAATCTGTATTCTTGTATGCATTTTAGAGGCACTCCCAAACTAGTACAAATTACCGCAGAATTCTTTCGTTTCCCTTCTTTATGCCAACTACAAAAGGAATTACTTCTGTTTGGACACTTGACATCCTCATTACTCCCTTTAGAACAAGAGCTATTGTAGATGTAAAAAGCTACAAAAATCAGGTTTGTAATAAATAGAGTTTAAATCAGCATGTTGTGTCGTACGAAATGGAACAAAGAGTATAATCTTTCTAGCAAAAAATTTAAAAAAAAGATCTTCCATACAAATTTGAAGAGGGAACAACTAACTTCACTTCAATCTCTTCTCCCTCTCCTATTCGTTAGGAAAAAAAGACCTTCAAGTAGTGCTAAAACCAGGAAATATATACTGAATGAGAGCTTGACACTTGCAAGGATGTGCCATGTTTCAAAAACCATGCAGATACTAAGATACAACAAACATCATTCCACACCAAGGGCCAGATTTAAAAAGGGGCCAGAGCTCACTACTACATACTACCGTTGTAATGTTCTACAATGTGTAATTTTATATATGTGGCCAGCACAGTAGACTTAAAACACGAATATTATGTATGTGGAAAGAAAGGCCTTGGAAGGCACCAAAGCCACCAAACATCTAGTTATTCAGTAGAGAGTGGTAAAGGCAGATGTGAATGTTGAATCCTTCCTCAAAATGTTTGAGAGGTAACCACTTTCTTCTGTTCAAACTTTGAAATGGAGATGTACGTTATTCTGTGAAGACTTAGGAAGATAAAAAGTTCCATGTTGGTTTTTTTGTTTTGTTTTCTTTTTCAAAATCTTCCACTGGCCATAACCACTCCCCAAACAGTAAAGTGTCTGTTATTATTGCTCACACACCATGCAAGGGAAGTGCAGAGTCCTTCTGCCACTTTAGAGGCCCCAAAACTGTCCTCTGCTATGAATTCATGTAGGCCATACTTGGCCCAGGGTGATAAGGGCACACTAACTTCTTGTTTGGATCTTCGCTACTATGATGAAGTGCTTGGAGCAAGTTTGAATAGCGTTGTCAGACTTGGGGATGAAGCCTTCAGACAGTCAGCAGGAGACCTAGGGCCTCACTAATGCTAGAATCATCTGTTTATGGACTCCTTGTCTTCTTCCCACGTAAATTATATACACTGTTATTGCAGCATGAGTCAAAAATCCAGTTTCTCACCTTTTCCTGTTGTGTTCTAGTCTTAGGACAGAAACCTTGAAACCTTGAGTTTTCAAGAACAGCTTCAGCACAGTGATTCTTGTTGCTCTCCACACATACAAAAGCCTTTCTTCTGTACTGTAGTGGAACTTCCCTTGCAAGTTGGCCATCAGGATTTGAATCCTTTTAGGCAGAGGACGAAGCTGAAACTTTACCACCTTTATATATATGGAGGATTCTGCAAGTGCTGAACAGCTAATAAAACAAATTGGTAGCCTCAGGTATCTTAAAAAAAAAAAAGGCTGCAGTTACTATTCCTTTGGTTTTGGAACCTGATGTAGAATGCCTACAAACTGCACTGTCAGAGATCCTCGGGATGCTAGTAGTTAGGCAGGAGCCAAGGTCTGAGCTGCGCTGCTCAGTGGTAACTGATGTGTTTAAAGGCAGGCATGAAAGCAGCAGTGAAGGCACTTGGGACTCTTAAAAATGAAAACTAAGGTGCTTTTTGGTGGTAGGTGAATAGCCTTTTCATGATTGCCTAAATTCTACCTAAATTTCAGCTATATTTCTGCATCTTTTTTTGCACCTGACCATGGCCATTAACTGAATAAAGATCAAATCACACCTTCCACAGATACCATATATGGCCAAAAGCCACTGCTTTTGATTTTCCTTTTAACATCAAAGCACTAGAACAAGCATCTTCACTGAGTTCACTGACGTCCTTTAACAGGGTGGTCTGTAAATAGTCTAAAGGTTTGCTTACTATATTAAAGTACAAGGCTTGCATCACATGCATACAAACTTTTTATTTTGTTAATAAAGAATTGCAACATATTTTGGGAAAAGAAATTTAATTTAGCAGGTTTTGTCTTGGAACGAAAAGCAGTGATTCTGAACTGTGCCTATCTGTACAGAACATACTGACCTTCTTAAAGGCCTTTTCCAGCCTAAATGATTCTATGACCTGAAACTGTTTGTCACTTTGTCTTTAAAGTAATAGAACAGATTTTAAACCTGTATTCTGCTGTTTTCAGAATAGGTTTATGTCAGTCATGCAGAAAAGGGAACTGTAAAGCAGAACAAAGAGACCAAACCGGTGTGAAAAACTGGTGTTCTGCACACACAAAGTAAACTGGGAGTGTAGCCTTTGGAATAAGAGATTTCACTGTATGTGTAAGGGAAAGCTGAGGCGATCTGAGGAAGCAGCAACTCACACACTGACCTTTTTGCACTCTGAGAAAAAGATGCGTGGTATTAATTTTAGGTTAGTGAGATAAAGACCCAAAACCACAGATAACTTCTTTTAAAATATATTCCAACTATTTATCAGGGCTAGAATAGTTGTCAAATCCTGCTAGAATTTTCTCTCAACTAAACTCTTGCTCTCATCAACAAATAAATAAAACATTTATGGGGACCAAGCTTGTACCCATAAATGTGCTCCTGTGTTCAAACATAGCTACCCTTTAAAACCATTTCAAGATACTTCTTCTCTAAACCCCCATTTTCAAATTGTGGTAGGTGTTAGGAACATGAGGATATCTCTTTCCATATATATTAATTCAAGTAACATTATTCTGCAAGATGGCACACATTTACTCATGGGTTAAGATTATAATTGCATTTCAAAGCAGTTCTCTTGAAACATTCTAAAACAGATTATGTTCTTAAAAACTCTGTTCTTTACTTTGCATGTTTTAGTACCACATCCCATTAAAGCTGTGTTTGAAGTTACTAGGATTTGTTAAAAATTTGATAATGCCTAAGCAGATAAGAGATTATATGCTTTATGTATATATTTGAAGGATTTGTTCCAGCTTGGATACAGCGTATTAATTGGCCACCTACAGTGAACAGCAGTGTTTAATATTTAGAACCTTTTTCCTTATTGTTTTCCAGGCAGAAGAGCATGTAAGTATTCTTTTAACTAAATTTGCTAACTTTCTGGAACACATTTAAACAATGTGTGCTACTTGTGTCATATTACATTAACTTCACTTCTGCAGACAGGTTGTATACATATGTAATAAATAGCCCCTCAGGGATCAGATCTAGATTAACTGAGAAAAACGTACTCTGCTGTACGTTAAGTAATTTACAATATCTCAGTAAACATTAGAAAAGACATGTTTGTCTCACCAGAACAGGTTAACAGTGCTGCAGGCTCAGTAATGATTGTAGAATGTTAAACTATCAAGTGGAAAGTTATAATCACTTTAAATAGTCTAATTTTTTCCCCTAAAACATCAGACTATCTGGAGTTTGATACCATGATGTCTGTAATAACACCGAATGTTTATGATACAGAATGAAAGTAGTAAAGAAAGACACCAGTTCTGCAAAGGATCTAAACAGAGTGAGTTAAAACTGAGTGAGGGAGGCTTAGAGAGAACTTGTTTAAGTGGGTAATCTTTTATTTAAATATTATTCCTTTTAAATTAAATTGCAACATCTGCAATTAGAGATGAACATGTTTTAGCCATGCCAGTTTTGTTTACATATCACAAAACCCCTGTAGTCTCTCTATTTCTATCAGGTCAGTTCTGACTGGTAATTATTTAAGTACAGGTATGGTAACAGCAATTGCTGGCTTTCCTTTTTATTGCCCCAGACTAAATGTAATTAACAAAGAACATTCTAAGTAAGCCTATGAAAGTTATTTCAGAAGATTTCGGATGCTTAACATGGACATTCCTTGCAACTCTAGAACTTACTTGTTAGATTTGCCAAGTGTGATGTAAAGTAACATATATATATATAAATACAGCAAGAAATAAATATTATCTTTTCTTCATGTTAAATCAGTGCATCTGTTGGCTGCACTGATTGCAATGTGTAGATGTAAGTTTTCCCAAGCTCTAAGAAAACAGCACTCACCACATAGCACTCGTAAAAGCTTGGGATAAACCATATAATATAAGAAGGTTTCAGGATTTTGCCTAGCTGCCTAGTATTTGATACACAGAAGGAGATAGAAAGTAGGCTAAATTCCAAATGAGGAAGCATGTTTAGAATTCTGTCTTAATTGATCATTTAAAGACAATCAACTTAATTGTTTAATTACATTATTTAACTGTCTTAAAGTCAGGCAAGAGGCCCACCAGCATAGAGAAATAACAAACTGTAGTAGGAGAGTGGCTGGGGCAGAGGGCCATAAGCCCTGGATTCTGGAGAAGCCATTTAACAGTGTTTGCTTGTCCCGAACTAGAAATAATAAATACTTCATTATACTCAGTTATTGGAGATCCTACGACAAGAAGCACTGTATTATAAATAATCATTATTATTTCATTATATGTTAGCTTTGCAACAAAAACAACTGAAGACTTTTGTACATGGAGTAAAGGTAATTTAATATGCATTATGTAGGAATGGCTTAAAATATATATTAATTACATATGAAAATGTTAAAGCAGTTGAAAAGCAGTTGATGCATATGTTCACAAACATTGTGGCTGTCTGTAGAAGAGGTATAATTAAGTTAAAACCAAGGTGTTTTATTTACATAGGCACTTAGTCTCATAACAGAAACAGCTTGATTCATTGTACGTGTACTGTTGGGAGGGAGAGGAAAAATATTTAAAAGAAGACAACAAAAGTTAGGGGGAATAGGACTGAGAGAGGGATACATTCCAAGTTCAGAGCATGGGAGGAATGGTGAGGTATATTCCTGTAAAACTAGTATCAGTTGGAGTCAGAATCTCCGAGTAGTTTGTTTCAGGTAGGCCTGACTCTATGTGCTGTTCCGTGAAACCTGTCCATAAGGAACAATGGAAGAGACAACCACTTGTTTTTCAGTTGAGGGCCTGACATAATGACACATATGTCAGGCTTTGAGAGAAGCATGAAAATTGAGCTTGATGGAATTTACCTACCAATCATGCTTTGTATTTATCCTCTGCAGTCGAGTGAATTTTGTGTTCTCCTTGTTTACTTACTGCTTTCTATCCAGGGAATAACTAGAATCCAAGACACAAGTGCCATGTAGTGCCAATAACTCAACATGCAGGTTCCTCTGTAATTAAATACAGTGCCTTTATTAAAAGAAAAAAGAAGAAAAACAGAGATATAAATGCTTTTAAGAAATAAATTAAAAACTTTAGAAGTAATTATATTGATTTTTAAAGAGTGCTGAGTTATATCTTATCATACCAAAAATACGAAAGTAAATTAAAAGCCTACCATGAACTCAAGAATTATGTGGACACAATCCCTGTTACTTTAAAGTGAGATATAAATCCAGAGATTTCTCATGCCATCATTTTGTAAATAATTACAGTTCTGCTGAATCTGTTGTATAAAGTTTACATGGGAGGTTCAGTGCACCCTCGCTCTTGTTTAGAACATTCGGAACCACCAGAGAGATGTTGACATATGGCTGCACTGTTTTAGTGCACGAGACATCTACTACATGGGAGCATAATAAACAGGAGCATAAAGACAGGTTTGTGCAAGCAGTTTAGATTGACCTTTTTGGCAGCTGAAATCCATCTTGACTACATGGTGCTGATGTGGACAGACATGTAAACCTCGTCTTGTTACCACAACTACTAGTTTTACAAATATACTCCAATGCTCAAAATGTATATAATTCTAAGTAAAGTGATTTTAAATGGGAGAGGGGATGGAGCAGCAACAATTCATAATAAGAGACAGCAGAAACTGTCTCTTAAGTTTGTGGCAATACTCCTATTGATAAATAGTTAGATAAGTATGCTTTACACCAATAGGATTTCTTATGATAATTTCAGGGAGATGGCTTATATAATGTTGGGGTGTTGGTTTTTTTTTTTCTTTAGCAAAATGTTTGACTAACTGGTAGAGTATTTAAATTTTGGCATTTAAAAAGAACAATCCACTGTCCTTTCAATGAGCAGTTCTTGTATCAGCATTTTCAAAATTAGGATTTTTTGTATATACACCTTTTACTCTTGAATAACAGTCTCAGAATCTGGGCTACAGCAATATTCATAGCAACAGAATGAATCCAATTATATTGCATTTTTTAAGAATCATTTTTAAAAAACATAACACTTTCTACAATTTGACATATATCTAACAGATAACCAAATTTAGTCTTGTTTTAACAAGTCCCAGTCTATTATTGCATACCAAGATATGACCTTCCTTGTATATACCTCTAGTAGCATTTGGATTCAGGAATAAAAAATAATCAATCATTGTGATAATAAATTTAGGGTCTAATCTTAACTGATGGAATGTAGGCAAATGGCACTTCACAGCTCTATATGCTCCTTATGTCCTTAATAATTTCCTATGAAATTAATGGAAGCACTGTGCGTGTTATCTGTGGGTATTGCCCATCAGTTCCAAATAGTTATGTAATAATGAAAGAATACGCCTATATTTTGTGAATGTACCTACCTGTATCTAGGAAATAGTGTGAATAGTATTCTTTCAACAATTTTCCTGAACTTACCAACTCACCAGTTAGTAAAATCCTGAGATCAACAAAAGTGAGATGAAAAAATTTCTTATTGTTGTAATGTTAAGTGGTGGTGAAGATGCAGGGGAAGTTAGCAAAAGAGTAATTTAATGTCACAAATTCAACCTAAAAATTGGAAAATTTTGGGGGTTTTTAAATCAACATAATCCCAGAAAGGTTGAGGTGGGAAGGGCACCTGGTCCAGCCCAGGGCTCAAGCAGGGCCACCTACAGCCCATTGCCCAGGACCATGTCCAGACAGCTTCTGAGTATCTCCCGCGAGGAAGGGTGCACAGCCTCTCTGAGCAACCTGTGCCTGTGCTCGGTCACCCCTGCAGTAAAAATGTATTTCCTGATATTCCGAGGTAAACTCCTGCATTTCAGCATGTGCCTGTTGTCCCGTCACTGGACACTAGTGTAAAGAGCCTGGCTCCATCTTCTTTGCACCCTCCCACCCAGTTATTTATACACACTGATAAGAGACACACTCGCACTCCTTGAGCCTTCCCTTCTCTAACCCTGGAGCCCCAGCTCTCTCAGGCTTCACTGGTATGGATGATGCTCATATTTTTTAAAGAATGTATTATGTGTATGTGAGTGTATTACGTATTATGATTCTATGATTCTATGTTGGTTGGTTTCTACACTGTTCATGGCATTTCATCAGTGAGGATGGAAGATCCCCTTATCTACTCAAGACAACTTCTGTCTCCTGGGATTTGTATGATAGTGTTTCACTGTTGATGGTACTCATTGGTACAAAAGAAACCAGTGGAGAATAAATTGTCAGATACTATTGTTCCATTTAAATATCCTGAATATTCAGTTCATTTGCAAAGGTAGAAATAATGGTGTACAGTGGGAATCAACGTGATTGTTCTGGTTGGTGTATGCTGTAACCCTTAACTATCTCAAACGTTTGTCTGTCTTCTCATCAGTACATCTGAGGATAGAGGCTGTGTTGCTGATAGCACATATTATTAAGAATGAAACAATTTCCCTATCCTTTTGTTTACAGAAGGGCAAAAGTACATGAGAATTTCTGTATTCTTGGGATGGCAGAACTAAACTCAGTTGAAAGCTTTGATTGAGCTATGCTTACCCTTTTCTTAGTATGGCACTCAGGCAGAGGGGTAGAGTAAGAAGGGATGATTGGCCTTTTCTCCCTCACCTGAAACTTTTAGGTTCCCTTCTGCTTGCCTTGAGAAAATCTTTCTTCCCTTCCCTTACACATATTGTCTTACCCTATCCTGGGCTGACGTACCCATGCCAGATTCTGGAGAGCATGTACCCATGCCAAATTCTGGAGAGAGCATTTGGCCTCACAATGTTTGCATTGTGTTTGCTCATTACAAGTAAGGGTGCTTTGAAAGTAGCCAAGTTTGAATCTGTAGCTATCTTTGTATTACACAGGCTATGAAATGTTTTATGTAGCTAGTGTTCATACACGTTTGGACAAAAGTATATTTATATGGCTTTCATTTTAAAATTATTGAAGTGCTATCCTTGGTTCTTGCTGCTAGTGGAGTTTAATATTGCTGTCGTCACCCAAGCAAATCTCCCAGTGAGATCAACACAAGTTTTGCCTGAGGAAAAGGTTAAAATTTTGGCTTATAATGGCCAGAAGGGAGTTGTGATTCACTCAGCTTCTTTTGGTAACTGCATCAGTTTGAAATCTCAAGTATTAGAGAGCTTTTGAGCAGTCAAATTTCAGGAAGGATGCTCTATATGAGCTGTCTAAGAATGTCTTACAGTTCTACTTGTGTGAAAAATACGTGTCTGAAGATGTTAAAAGCTAACTGTTCCACTGGTATGAGTGAAATCCTAAATTTTACACAGTTCTACATTTTTCCACCAAGGGATTTTTATTTATTGTTATTCTGGTTAAAGTGGTACTTAATCCATCAGTAAGAATTCCATGATAAAATTCAAGGCTGTGCTTTGGGTGACCTGTCAGAAACTGTATATCTTATTGCTAGGAATCTTTGGAGACCTGGGATTTGATTTTTCTCCTGCACACATCTGAGATGTCTTTGGCAAAGGTCACGCAAGTTTTAACCCACAATATTAAGTCACAAATGAAATGGATTTAAGTGGTCTTGCCCTACTCCCTTGTGAGTGCTTGCTCACATCTCAAAACCACCGTATAATTTGTCACAATTCAACATGATTATCTGTCTTTGCTCAGGAGGACTGTACAGTTAACGAGTAAGTTATATTGCAGGTAAGGATATAGGATTACTGGGAGGGCTGATTGAAGGAGCTAGCAAAACTCTGGTCTAAGCCTATCTGACCCTAGCTGGTGCTTACTTTATTTCCTCTATTTTTGGTTCTGTTGTCCTTGGGGTGTGGGGTTTGGTTTTGATTTTGGTTGTTTGGTTTGGTTTTTTTTTTTCCCCCTTCTCCGGTGTGCTCTTTTTGTTGTGCTAAAAAATATCCTAGAATGCACCAAAAATGCCAACACAAAATAGGTTAGCAAACAAAGGTTCAGCTGACAGTGCGTACACAGAGCCGGCAATCTTTGATACAGCTGTCCTCCCTGCTCTGTAAAGTTTTTCAGCATGTAGACAGTGAAGCATGTAAATGTTATTTTCTAAACGCTGCATGTCCAAAGGATCTAGACGGGATCATGGCACAGAACATCGTTTGAAAAGCCACCCTCCCACACACTCACCCCGCCCGCCCCATCTGGGTTCTTTGAGAAGCAGGGCATGTTCGCGTTGCCAATCAAGCTGTTATGTAAAGGCTCTCTAAAGTTCAGTGCACTTTTAAAAATATTTCGAGGCTTGGTACATTTTAAAGAAACGCTTAAGAAAGGCTCCTTAGCATAATGAGCTGTGCATATCTTCTTCATGTTCATTAGTTTCATGCTAATGGCTCTGTTTAAAATTCCTTCTTATCTTGTTTCCTGATTGATGGGAACTTGAACCAACCTCTAGGCTTCCAGACCTTCCTCCATTACTGTCATTTTCATTGGCAGAATAAATCATTTTATGTGAAAAATATTATGCCCTATTTTGATTCCTTGTTCAGTTCTGTGTTGTGTATTATCTATCAGCATCTATTTTGTTTCCTCTGGGTATCTGATAAGGTCCTATATTGTATGACAGCCTCGATTATTTAACAAACTACTCGGATTTTTTACCTTCTGCTGTTGCAGCACAGGACAAAGGAATTGCATGCCGCTCTTTTTATTTTTCTCTGCTTTTCTTCTTCACTGTAGCTGCTTGGGTTAAAAGAGAAACAAACAAACGAATCTCTGTGGACTTCAAAGGGATCAAATTAAAAATTAGCAAATACTTTCTTAAAGCTAGGCTGGTGTGCAGTGTTTCTCTCCTGTTTTTCTTTTCTTCCCATTTTTTTTTTTTTAATTCTGAAAAGAAATAGCAGGCTGTAGGCACTGCCTGTGGCTTGCTAGCCTGGCTTCTTGTGTGGTCTGTGCAGACTTTATGATTTATTCAGCTAATGGGAAAGGAGCATGACCCCCAGTGGCCACAGAAAGAGAGCTGCATGTGGGTTTAATGCTTTCACCACAAAAATGTCTGCTATGACTAAGCTGTGTGGCTGAAGTCACTGTCTGAATGGTGCTAAAAAGGAACTTAGGCATTAAGTGTGCACTATTTACTATAGATTGGCTCTTGGGATTAGGCCAAGGGTTTCTTACTCAGTTTCAAAGAATAGCATGGAAGCTGCTAGGAAAATTAGAGCTGTGCAATTTATTTTTACCAGTCTCCCCAGTGAGTGACCCAGTGAAGGATTTGCCTCATAACGCTTTTTTTCATCAGTTACCAAAGAGCAATTCAAAATGTACTGGTTTGTTCATGAGTTTTATGGGGCTTATTGTTTATATTTTCCCATCTTATACTTTTCTTCATGTTAATATGACTTTCTAATACTGTTTTTCTTTATATATTGCTTAGAACTATAAAGGAAAACAGGTCTGGACAATATTTAAGCATCATTGCTTGAGACTACTGTCTCTGATTTAAAGGATGAAATTGTGGGCTAGATTGAGAGTCTGTCCTTACTCAAGAGAATGGCAAAGAAACATATTCTTCATTGGGAAGAAATTGAAATATGCCTTTTACTTGATTTTGCTAACTTTTAAGGGCAGGTTAAAGTACTCTATGTCTGTTTGCCTACTGGTAGGTGGAGCATTAAAAATTCATCACGAACACTTTGCTAGTGGTTTTGTTTGTTTCTGAAAAATGTTCTTTGTTATCTGAATATGGTGAGCACAACTTTTAAAAAGAGATCTAGAAGCTCCAGTAAATATAAGGCAGTACAGTATAAATAAAAGCAAGATTTAGTATTAGTACTTATTGTAGTTACTGTTGAGGTAGGGGGAAAAAATCAAGTATGTAATGTATAATGACTTTTTAGTATCACATATCTGATACAGCAAAAGTGACCATTTTTAAGTTTTGGAAAGTGGGAAAAATTAAAATTTAACAGATTTTATGTCAATAGCAATCCCTTACATGTATGTCTTTGAAGTTTAGTTCACAGTCTTGCAGACTTCTGTCTTGTAGACAGTTTTAAAATCTAGATGACAAATGTTAATATCTTAAATCCATATTTCTGCACACAGGCATCAATTTCTATAAATGCTGAGAACCCAAAACCAGAAGTAATTGATGCAAAAAAGCAGTGCAAGTATTTTGCAGTTTTGAAGTTCAGGCCATTTTTAGTTATAAATATTATTAGAAAAAAAAATCAGGGAACATTTGTCTTTACAGAATGTCAAATTTGGGAATCCAATGAAAGTTATCATATATGTAGGCAAATACAGTGTATTTTTGGTGAAAAATACTTCACTGAAATGTTTGAGTAAATTATTTTTACATTTATTAAAAGAATACATTTCAGTTTGGCATTTTGAAACAACTTTGTGCATGTGCATGTACTTCTTTTGTTTCTGTGAAATTAAATTAAAATAAAATAAAATAAAATCCTTTTTCCCTTTAGACAGGAACTGAAAGAGGTTATTCATGCAGTTCCATTTCATAATCTTAAGACACAGAGGCTTGAAATTTTTGCTTGACTCTGGTTTGACGTTTATCCTTCCTGTCCAGTTTTCTGGGATGTGTGAAATAAGTTTTGGAATCTCAAGGTGGAAGACTTCCTGCTGTGCTTAGCTTATTCCTGATTCTTGCACAGCCAGGAAGAAAAAAATGTGAAGAAATCAGCAGTGATGCTGTTATGTAAGCACTGAAATCTATGAAAATGGAGTGAAGGGTTTACGTAGTAGAGAATTAGGCCTGGTTTTAACCTTCGAAATGTTTGTCTTTCCTGTTTAGAGGAGGTCTCTGAGTTCATGCTGCCCTGTAACCCAGCGTTAGAATGATGGGGGGATTGTACCATATGGGAATTTTGATTGTACCATAGGAGCATTTGAAAAGTCATTGCTTTGGCTTATACAGAACATTTTTCCTGGGCTGCTACACATTGTGAAGTTCCCATCTTCGGGCTATGGGGGATGGTAAAGAGAACAGTGGGAATAATAATGCTAAAAGTCTACTTACCTACAGCATGCAAACTGGTGTGTGTGGTGTGCAGCACAGACGCCTTGTCAGCAAGAGGCATGGGAGAGGACAGCTGTATGTGTCTGGCACACAGGTGTTTCAGCTGGTATTCACACTGCCTACTGGCAAACAGATTTTTTTTTTTAGATTTTTTTTTTTTCTGCTGGAGGAGGAAGAGACAGTGGGAGGTAAAGAAAGAAGAGGGATCACCCACAGTCATTTCCCAGAATGGAAGAGGAGAAAAGCAACACATCAGCTCAACCCCTGTTTGCACATACAACTGGCTCAGCTTTCCTTTGCAAGTATAAATCAAATGGTACAGACTTGGGATGTTTTTCTCTCTCCTGTGAAGACAGGCTCTTCGTTTTTTGACTTATGAGGATTGTGTTAGTACTCCAGGAGTTCTAGGCTGCAAACTGTAAACTTGACTCTGGGCTTTCTTGACTGAAAACCTCCACTTTGTCTTCATAGGTTTCTTTTTCCCTGGGAAGTCTTGTGTGACTTGTGTCACTGTGAACTGCTTCGGTGATGTAAAGTGACAGTACATACAGCAGCTGTATTCCTTCCTTGGGAGTATCTTTTCTGAAGATAGTATTTTCCAGATATCATGACAGCACCTGCCTTCTGTGACTAAAATGTGAAGGACTTGGAGAAGTTTTTTGAATTTCTGAAATTCTTAGTAGTGACTGACAACTGGTAAAAGCTAGAGTAGCTCTGGGAATGTTCTAACATAAGTCAACGTACAGACCAACTCCGACAAGTTGTAGGCAGTTGTGTTCTGTGATCTGCTGGCTAAACATCACTGGTTTGTGCAATTTAGGCTTTTGATAATGAGGTCCTAGTATAAATTACTGGGGTCTGCTTGTACCCACATAAATATTACTTTTAAAAGCTGGTTTTCCTCATTCCTCCTTTTTCTTTGGTGTTTTTTTTTTTTTTTTCTTCTCCTCATATAAATGTAGCAGTCAGGAATCAGGTTTTTCATCTATATTGGACACATGCCATTTAGTCCTACATCTGTTCTCTGACAGTAGCCAGTTTCAGATGCCTTAAAGGGGAGTATATAGAAATGTAAATTATTATTACTGTTATTTTATTTGCTATAGTACAGTATTACTACCAGATGCCACTTGGGGGTTGAACCAAACCTCATTTGGGCTATATATTATACTGAAATCTCATCAACTATTTTTTAGTTTTGTCGAGGCTGTGTTGGAATTGTAGTTAGGAGTTCATAGGGTAAACCAAAGAGATCTGACCCATCTAATCAGCTACTGGCTCTTTCAGGTCACTTCATGTAATCTCTGCTCTGCTTTGACTCTAGCTTGGTGCTTCGCTCTGCTAACTGCCAGCTCTTACTGCCGGTCTCGCTAAATGCTCAGTTTGCTTTTGCAGGTTGTACAGTCATAGCTATCACTTACTAAGAGCAAAGAAAATTACAACATGATGCTTCTGTTTCTTCTCCTTTGGTACCCATTCTATCAGCATCATTTCCCACACAATTTGTTTTCCTCTTGAGTCATAGAGTAGAATTTTCTCATGATTCTCTGTTAGCTAGTCATAAGTTCTGAAAGATTTTGATCTGTTTGTTTATGGGAACATTGTCTTTGACTTCTGTGTCACTGAAACCTAAGCCAAGATGCCTTTGCTTGCTGGAATTTCTGATACAGTTTTAGGGTTTTTAGTATGGTTAAATTATTATAGTCAAAGTCAAGCTCTAGCCTGTTTTTTCATCCTTGAGACTTACTTTCCTTGTCCAGGGACCTGCTGTATTAATATCATACAGTAGTTTGTTGAACATGTTTGGTGGGCAAGCAGTGTCTAGAGCACAGAGATTATTATGTGCATCTTCTTGGATCAAACAATGGTTAGTAATATGGAGCATAGGTCAGTGATGCAGTTGTCCAGGGGAAAGTTTCTAAGCAGTTGGGAATTTCGCCCTTCACCAATCAATATGCCAAAATATTTAATCATATAGATGTTATTGTCTATCATATAGTTGCTTGAGTTTGTATAGGTCTTCAAGAGGCAAGTGGTTTGGGTTTATTTTTGGTTCTGTCATAAAATATTCTTGGGCAGGTCACATTCTGGTTGCTATTTAATTTCTTTTCTTTGAAATACGTTTATGAATATTCCCTAAAGAGTCAAGTGATCTGTGCATCTTAATTTCTTATTACTTGCCAAACAATTTCAGATCCTCAGACAAAAGTCACTATGAAAACTTAATTGCTGTGGATTTTGAACTAATTTAAAATCCCTTTTTTCAAATTTAGAATCAATCGTTAATATCAGCAAATGCTGAATGCAGACCCTGAGACTGTAATTTCCACACATAACTTATTGCTTCTTTTTTGCTTTGCTTTTTTAATATGTTTTCTATTTATTGCACTGTGTGTAGACATTTATTTCCCATATGGCGATTTGCCAAATATATTCTGCAGTCTCAGGATAGGATGAGCCCTTCATTTCCCCCATCTGCCCTTTTGAGACTGTATTCTGCAATATATAAGGGTAAAGCTCAGTCTGTGAGAAGTAGATTAGAAATAGCCTTGGGAAAAAATGTGCTAAGAAGTCACCTTGAAGCTACTTAGGTCTTTATCTAAAAAAACTTCAGTTGGGATGGAGGTTGGAAGCTCCAAACTTTGTTGAATTCATCTTTCTTATCAATACCATCTTTCTTTGCCAAAATATTTTACAAGAAATTGATTATGCCTACATACCAGCTGGATTTCATATTTGTCTTCAACTCTGTATCCTTTCTCAACTCGTTGTTCTACCTGTTGCTCATCTACTTGCTATTTCACATTTTATCTCATCTATCTTCCTGCCCGCTCTAGTTGCCACCAGAAGAGGAGTTGCTCCCGTCATCTTCCACGAGTTCTTTCTCCCTTGCATTAGGTCTAGCACATCATGCCGCTGCCAGGGTGTCAGTTCAGAAAACAGCTTTCATTTCTTGATGGGGGAAGAAAGGAGTTTCCCATTGGAGCAGCTCACTGAATTGATTCAGCCAGAGCTTCCAAATGGAAGTGAGGGGAGTCAGCTCATGGACTGGGTGGTAGGGTAGCAGGATTTCCCCTTTTGGCAGCCACCTGCAGCTAGACCAGATTATGTATAACGTCAAGCCGTGTTCTTAAACAACTAGCAGTGTTTCTGATCTAGTGAGGCCAGAGTGTTTGATGTGCTTACTGAAGATCTGACTTCTCAAATAGGTCTGGCAGCAAGTACGAAAAAGCAGGTGTCCTCCAGATTGGTGTGTGACTTACATAGCCAAGAGAAGGCTTCACAGAAGAGCAGCTACTAGAAAAAAACAAGTCATAAAACAAATAAGACACCATTAGTTCAAATGGGCAAAAGTTCACAAAGGAAAGGACCTGGCAGCTGACACCAGTATTATTATTGGCTGAAAAGACATTTGAGCTTTTTTGGCAACAACAAATGTCAGTGTTGGATTTGAACAGGTGAAATTTATTATAACCTTTACACACAAGTAGTCAGAGAAAACCATTGTGGGTGTTCATAGAGATGAGGACTTTTAAAGAAGAGGCAGCGTATATAAAGCAGTCATCGCTAGAAAGTACAGGCAAGAACTTTACTGTTTTCGTAGAGAATATGTGACATAGAAAATCAGTGGGAATAGGGTGTCTTCTTCTCTCTTTTGAAAAGCCTCCAGCGAAGCTCCCTGAAATGACACTACTGAAGAAATGTGGTCTTTCTCAGATCTTCTTAATGCAGACCTCTGCCAAAGCACAGAAAAGTCACATATTTCAAGGCCTTAAGGGAGGTGAAGGAGGACAAATCCCAAAAAAGCAAAGATTTTCAGAAAGGAAGAGATTGCATTGTGCTCAGTAAATGTGAACCTTGGGTTTATAGCATTAGCTGAGACTAAAATATTTTCTCTTACTTTCTCTAAAATCTTAAGAAAACAATGGCATGTTTTCTAAGAGCAGGGTTTCACCTATTTTTCTTTGTTGAAAACTGTTCTTTTCCTTTGTTGTAGAGAAGTGTCACATATAAACCACGGTTCTGCCCATCCTTTTCTTCAGAAAGGAATGTATCGAATCCATTTCCAGCTACAGAATTATATGCATTGCACTTGATACGTTATCTAATAAATATGCTCTGCACCCAATCATCATAATAATATTTGAAAATGTCCATACACATAATATATTATATTTCAGCTGGTCAGGATTTACAATTTCTGTTCCATTCTCAAAAAGATACAGTGTCCAGCTGTTTTTAATATGTCTTCTATGTTGAAATACAAACTGATGCATATTCCTGTCTTCTTTTTGTCCTGCTCTAGGACATCATTGGAGATAAAAGATTTTATCTGAATGGACCATTTCCTATTGAAATACTTGAATAAATACAGAAGAGAATTGCATATATGCTGGCACCTAGATACTCATATTTGCATATGCTTTAAAAGTAGTCACAGTTTGTAAATGTGTTTTTTAGGTGGAAGAAAGATTGTTATATATGTTCTGCATTTGATATAGTGGTATGGGGTTTTTAGGTTTGGGGCTTTTTGTTCTGTTGTTGTTTTTTACTGTGGAGATGCTCAAACACTGGCAGAGATTGCCTGGAGAGGTTGTGGAGTCTCTATCCTTGGACATACTCAAAATCCAACTGGACAAGGATTGCTTGAGCAGGGGGTCCTCCAGAGATCCCTTCCAACCTCAGGAATTCCGTGGCCTTCATCTGGAGACTGATCTGTAGTTTTTCTAGCTAGGTGTATGCACAGAGAGAAGAACAAGCCAAGCAAAGTAAGGTTTTAGAAGGAGTTTAACAGTGGCAGAAAGAAAAAAAAATCAGCAACGTGCATCCTACTAAGCTGATGATTGATAGGCAGAATAGCAGTGAGAGCCTATAAGAGTAAAAGTGCACACTGGCAAGCTGATCTCGATTCATAAAGAAGAAAATATTCATCAGTAATATCCTTGTTTAATTCTTCATTTATTTTTCTCTGTGTTTTAAGATTTTTTTAAGGACATTTCTTTCAGCACCATCCAGTTTTCTTGGTTTTATGAAAGAGTAAGTCTTGTTTTTTTCCTAAAAGCTGGAAATGCTACTATACTTGGATTACTGATATTGCCACAGCTACTGACAGTCTCTGACATGCACAGATCTGCTGAGTGAGTCATAAAGCCCAGTCAGCTGTACCTTTTGCTTGTTCCTAGGTGAGATTTTGTATGTACTAGCTTTGTAGACTTTGAAAGCTGGCCAGGACCTTTGACAGAAAGCAATCTGAATGTTGCTGCAAAAATCTGAAAATAAAGCAACATTGAAAAATTCTTTATAATCTAAAACATGCTTCTACTGCAAGCGGGTGAAATCATGTTGTCAGGAAAGCCCTTTCAGTAGTATCTGGTGAGATTTGTAATGGATAGAAGGCTGTCTTTAAAAATAGTATTGCAGTGGCATGGCAAAGCTTTTAATTTTTTGTTCTTTACAATGAGTAGAACTGACATTGGGAGAAGACTTATAACCCTCCCTTAAGAAATCTATGGGTCACCCTGGACTGAGGTACATCACACAGTCTGAATCCTCTTGTTTCTCCTTTTCATGTCTGTAACTACGCTCTAGGGATTTAGCCTTTAAAGATGGGTGTTTTCTTTGATGGTAGAACAGGAACCTAGGTAAGGCAGCTACAGAAACTATAGTCCATATACTTCCCAGGGGCATGAATTTATTCTGCTAGAAGTATATATTGTTTCTTTAGAGCAAATGGATGGACTGTACATTGCTTGCAAGTGGAGAGAAACTTGAGCTGTCTCTATATAAGCTTCTTAATGTTAACAGTCTCCTTGAAAGGCTACAGTTCAGACGATCTCTGTTTTGAAACCTTTTAAGTGATTTTCTGCACTTTTATCATTGGCTGTATGTCTCTCTCCCTCTTGTTTGAGTTCCAAATTTACATGTAAGCATTTTACACTTTGGAAAAATTAGTGAAGATTAAAAGCTAAGTGCTTAGAATTAGGAACTTCATTCTGCAGTTGGCAGAGCTGTGTTCTTTTGAACTATTAAATTATGATAGGCCTGATTCTTACGTAGAGAAGTAACCCATGTTTTTAAAATTTTTGGCATCTATGACTTTTAATAAAAACCTAAGCAAGCGAAGTTCTTAACACTAATTGATCTCAATGGGAGTCAGGCCCTAATCTACAGTCCTGCAAAGCAGCTATTTGTGTATCTAGGCAAAATGTTAGATGGGATGATATTTTAGATATTATGACTCTGGTGCACCAGTGCATTGTAATGGAGATGTAGGTTTGTCTTCCAAGGGAATGAAAGAGGATACTATTGTAAATGAAAATGAAATTGGGCTATCTGTAGAGAAGTCTTTGTTGTTCGTTGAAAAGGTCTTTTAATGTCTGAATGTCACCTACACATACCAATAGTTTCTCGATGCCAAACCCTTTTTCAGAATAAAAATGCAGGAGATGGCCAAAGGTTCAAGGTCAAGTGCAAAGTAGGACAGGAGAGGGAGGACATCATTTTCAAGTGCCTCTTGGTAAAATAACCAGAGAAGACAGTAAGCCATTCATAAGGATTAAGGCTAATGGGTGAAAGTAAATTGTTTTAATTAGGTTTCTGAGTTTTAATCCAAAACAAAACTTGCAAGAGGCATATTGTAGATATCAGCATTTGATCCTACCCTATTAAATACATTTTCGGCATCTCAAGAAAAAGCAGCAATGGGATCGTCATCATCTCTCACCTCTCATAATATCTGTAGCACTCTTCTTAAATTATCAGCTGCCTCCCTGCCTGGCATGAAACTGCCTTGATCTTGATTTACAATGGTGGTAATGCTTTTGTTTAGTCTCGTGGTTAGCCATTTAGTAAATATTTTTAAGACCACATTTAACAAAGATACAGAATGATAGTCCTTACATTTACTGAGACTTTATCAGGTTTCAGAGTGAATAGATTCTACTTCACTTTTCATTGAAAATTGCGTTGCACCTTCACCTGGTTTAGTACAAGACATCTTGGAGGCACTGTTTTAGGTTATTGTATGGTTTTTGACATATATCCTCTGCTAGTAGCCACCCTGTTCAATCCAGTTGCCACACTGCAAGTTCTTTACTGTGTTAGTCGTTTAATTCATTATGTAAAATTACAGTTGCACATTCATTTCAATTTGGCAAATACATGGCACAAATAACAATACCCAGTTGTGTTTAGAGACAGGTAGGGAATAATCATAAAATTTGGAAGAGGTTTCAAAAGAAACATGTCATTTTTTTACCACTTTCTCTAATGGTCTTATATATGGTATAGGCAAAGAGCAGAACTACTGTCTCCCTTCTGATAATGCCAAGGAACTCTTCATGGGTCTAAAAAAGAAGATGAGGATGAGGACAGGGGCATGAATTTAGCACTTGTCCATACCTGGAATTGTCCACTAACTAAGAAACAACAGAAGTTTTTCTGAAGTGTGCAGTCCTTGGGACTCCAGGCAAAAACCAAAGATTTATTCATCTGCTTATCTTCTCTTCCTGTATATCATTATTCAATGACGCTTGGATTAGTTTTGTTTGCTCTCAGTTCTGCCACATTTAGACCAAACTCCAAGTGTGCATGCCCCTAAGTATGATAAAAATTCAGTTGAAGAAGCATAAAATGAGTAATGAATGTTCTGAATATTTTCAATAACAGTTTTTAATGGAAGTACCAATGCTTCTTTCTGGGCAAGTGGATGCAAAAAGTAATAGTCAAACTTATTATCTGAACCCTATATTAATGAATTCCAGTTTTTAACTGTCAGATGTCTGGTTCTGAAAAAATTTAGAATGTTTTGTTATGGAAATAATAGCCTATACATCTAAAAACTTTATGTAATTTAATGGCATTTTCAATGTCTTAAGGTCTTTTAATAGAACTCAGTCACTTGTGATGCATCTCGCTGTCTGATGTACACCTGCGTGGTGGGACAGAAGAGCTAAGTGCCCATTCACTGAACAAGAGACATACAAAATATGTTTTAAACTTGGAGAGACACTAATGAAAATTGTGTTTCTGTCTTTATTGAAATTATGATTTGAAACTAGGATTCAACAAAATAGGGTGATATAAAGCTTAGCGAACACATTCTTACTGAAAATACCACTTAGGACTTATTCCCAGGGTTGATCCTGCAGTTAGTGGTTCTTCAAAGAGTTAAACTCTTTTTCTCCGTTCAGGAGACAAAGGGAAAACATTTACTTTTAAGAGTAATTTCTTATCTTTCAGCAGTATTAAAGGAAACTGAGTGAGAGAACACACTAATTTTGAGTGAAAAGGAGCTAAAGGGAAGCTTCCTTCATTTTGTTGCTTTTCTTACCAGCCTGCACAGCAGCTGCAACCTTTTTTCCCTGGCAGGAAGGAGAAAAGAAGAAAAAAAACAGTGGATTCCTCAGCATAACTTCCTCTGTTCCTTGAAGTTTAGCCACTGGTCTAACCTCTGAAAGTTTTTCCTGGCTTGCATTGACTTGCTGCTCAGACAATGAGTACTGTTCTAACCTGTCAGGAGCTGAATCGCTCCGCCTGCCATTGGGTTGACAGTGTGCTCCCGTTTCTTAGGCTGCTCTGTGTCTGGGATGCAGGGCTGACACAAATCTGTACAAGGCCTGATTTTTTGAGTGCCCCAGTGGAATCCCCTTCAACCGCTGTCTAGTTAGCAAGGTTCAGTAAATACTCAAGGGGAGACTCCTTGGCACTGGATTTTGCCTTTTACAGGAATTCTGTGTTGGAAATTTTATCATAATGGCTCTGTGGACTTCGTGCACTTTTTAAAAAAACCTCAGCTTGCACTTAAAGTTTTGTTTATGTCTCTGCAGTGTTGCGAGTTGTTCCTTACCTGTTGACTGTGTCCTTTATCATTCATAGGTCTGAGGGAGATAGAAGAGACCTGGTGTTTAACCCATCTCAAACAGAGGGGAACAGGCTGGAGAGATCAATTGAGCATCTCTGCTGACTAGTCTTGAGGTCTAGACTCCTTCAGGGGCAGTGATGAGGAGCTGAGAGCTCCTTGGCTGGCTCAGTGGAGACTGGGGAGGGTTTTGTGTACATAACCTTAGTGTTACTGGTTGTATATGCGTGTTTCTATTAGCCTTGTAGGTCAAACTGCCAAGTACCAGGGACTAGGGGCAGTGGGAAAGGGGGGTAGGCAGGCAAGCCAGGAGCAGAGACAAAGGTAGGCCCAGTTCTTATGAACGATTTTGGATTGGCTAGCTAGAGAGTGACATTTCCTTATTATTCTGGTTTTCCTCAATAAATGTGCTCCCTATTGCAGTACTTCCAACCAGAAACACGTGCATATCAATGTGTGTGTGTGTGTGTGTGTAAATACAGACTTCATGACTGTTGAAAGCCTGAAACTTGAGGGACTGTGTACATTGATGTGGTTTCAGAGGTTGAATGTCACCCACAGTATACCTGCGCTCGTACACGCCGCCGCGCTGTAGCACACTGAATTCACTGCAGCTTTAGACAGCTGACGTCACACCGGGACCAAGACTATCCCAAGCAATGCACACAGGCTGCCTCTGCGTCAGGCAGCCTCGTGTAGAAAGTGATGTGCATAATAATTCTATGCAGTATTTGCTTTGCATTAAGCTTTTTGGCTCCAATCAGCATCTGGACCTCATTGTGTTTAGTGTTTTCCAAACACATAGGAAAATCTGTGCTCAGAAGATTTTATTTAGCAGCATTTGGATTTTCTTCTCATGTTTGTATGTACTTACTTTGCATTTGCAGGTTTTTTTAACCTCTCCTTTGGTCTGTCAGTAACAATATTTTGTCATATGTATATGACAGAAAAGATCACTTTGCCAAAAGGTGGGGTTGTTTTGATATTTGCCTCACACTTACTGTTTGATTTCTTATTTCACTGATAACTAGTGATTTCTTTAAAGGCCATACTGTGGAGGAAGGTTGGGCTTATAATGCTGTTTTAACTTTTATCCTGAACACCTTTCATTTCCCAGTAGGTGGTAACTTGCAAGATGGGGCCCATGCTGTAGAATTTACGCAAAAACTCTATCAGATTTGCTGGGCACAATTGTGAAAACTGTTCAGTATATCCTGTTTTCTAAATGTCAGCTTTTTTTTTTTCTTTCATAGTGGGTGGGCTGACTAAACAGAGACTTTTTTACATGGTACTTTGCTGTTTTCTAAACAGAGCAGCTATGTATGCTATCTAGTTTATATACAGCTTTTTTTTTTTTTTTTAAAGCAGGGCACCCTTATAAATATGTTGGATTTAAATGAAGCTGCTCCTACAGAAAGTGCTTTGTTTGTAATATCTAAAACTTTTCTTGATTTTTTTTTTTGCATATTTTATTCGTCACTTTTCTGTGTGCCACTTTCTGTGTGTTTTGAAATAATTATGCATAGGTCCTACAATACAGTAGGGCCAATGTTTTTAAGAGTTTTTGTTCTGACACATAGCATGGAATGGAGCTAATCAAAACATAAGTCTTTACTTTGCAGCGCTCACTGCAGCTTTTAAGATACATATTAAACATTATTTTGGGCCTTACTACAGCACATGGCTTTAAAACATTAATGAAAGATCATCCAAATTAGGAAAATTAGAACAAAGATCCATTCTAAAATAAATAATCAGTATTCTTAAAATATATCAGCATGTAAATACTTCTGGGGTAATTCTGCCACTATGTTGTTGCTTCTTTTTGGCTTGCTGGTGAGGCAAAGGAAAGCATGCCTTTGCTGCAATTAATGCCTCTACATGGACCACATACAAAATGATTATCCTAAATAAGCTGCATAGCTGCTGCCTGGATAATCCTGCAGGCATCATATCAGTTCAAGTCTAAGGTACTGCGTGACAGAATTCATAGCGGAATTAAAGGCTCCTCTGAGCAAAACTTGTTCCCAGCCAGGGCAAACCTCGTAAGCACTAGGAAAGTCACCTGAAAGTTGCAAGTGGGGATGTTGCCCATTTTTTTTTCACTCTGAATCTGAAAACAGGTTTCTCTGGATCTGTTGGAAGCAGGGCTGTGTGTGCCAAGAACTGATAAAGTGTGTGTTGATGTCTCTTTCTACACCTTTGCCAATGTAGCTTTATCTTTATTTCTGTGTTGTTCTTTTTCTTCATATTTTCTTCAGGTTTGTGTTTTTGGCATTTTGCCCTTGATTATTTCTTGTCATCTTCAGTATCCTCTCCATTCCTGGCAGAAGAGGGATCAACTCCTGCAATCAGCAATAACTAGAGCAAGAGTGAACTCCTTTTTCTAGACTTCAACCCTGCCCCTACCGCATAAGGATTCTTGACTATGATACTTGATTTGCTACTACCTCTTGCTTGACAAGTTAGAGTTGAAGGCAATGATAGCCAAGCAGCTAGCCAGTTAAAAACTTCATCTTAGGTTTACTTTGGAAAACATGTAGTTACTTCTCCATTGATTTTCTGTTCTGTTTCATAAGTACATTGCTGGTCCTGTGTCACTGCACTGAAGTGTTTTACAAGGATGTGTACTACTCATAGATTAAACCTGTACTTGATCCTATGATAGTGTCAGTGTTCTGGCCTAGATCCCACGTAGCGGTCAACATTAGGAACGTTAAGAGTTTCTGTGGATTAATGGTACGAGTCTCATGTTAATGTTCTATTTCATTGGTGGGAAAGTGTTTATCCAGGAATATACGCATTGGAGAGAAATTCTGTATTTGGTATGATCCAGTTTAATCAGTCATTTTTGTTGTGGAGATGATCTTTGAGGCTTCATTTGGTCGTTTGCATTACTGCAGAAGTATTCCTGCGGGGCAATTGAATTTTAACTGAAGGGAGCCAAAAGGCGGCCTGTTACGTTTGCTTCCCAGGTTCCATTGCCCACAAAACAGCATCACTCAGTGGGGAAGTAGGAGGTTCTAGCATTCCTTCGGACGTGTGGGAAATGGCATGTGTGTTTATATGGCCGTGGTTTCACCTTACACATGGACCACCAGGTTTTAATGACACACTAGGCCACAGGAGGTTCAAGCCACTGACCACTATGTTTATTCCAATGAGCCAACCCGTTGGCATTGGGAAACCTTTTACCCCAGTTTACACCAGGACATATAAATCAGACAACAGATTTCTTGTCTGTAGTCACATTTGCAGTATTGGTATGGGGGATTCCTAGGGAAGGCAGTTGTTTTTTTTTTTCCATATGCTACCTGTTAAAAGGAGATGTCATGGCGGGTGTTTTGTCAGAAGGATGTAGCACAGAGTGAGTATGGAAAAATGAATGTAGGCAGCACATCTTTAAAGAAGCTTCAGGAGTATGAGTAAAAACAGTCTAGCTTCTCATGATGTTCTGTTTCTAATGAATGCTTTGTTCCACATCAGATTCTTGCTTTTCAAAGTAAATAACACTAGATGCTGGTATTTTCTTTTAGAAACCTCATGCACATTAAGACTGTTTTGGTCAGGGAGGAAGAGGGAAGAAGAATTGTAAGGGAACTGAGCTATTAATTTTAAAATATTCTCCCTTAATTTTTTCAAACCCATTCTTAACGTTACTGGGGAGAGAGGGGGGTAAGTCAGATGGCCATGCACTTTCAGACAGATTCTTCTTGGTGCAAAGATCGAATATGGGTCTCCTCTGGTATAGGTGAATACTGAAAGGCTCTTACCTATGGTAGATATTAATGACTGACAGACTCTGATGTAAAGGAGGGATTAAATGAAGGTGGAACTATGTAGATCTAGTAATAAAGTGATGTTTTATTAAAGCGTTGTAGAAAATGATCATATGGAATTGGTTTAAGTTTGGATACATCTTGTAGTAAAACTATAAAGCTTAATCTGTTCTTGATTGAGTCAACTAACTGAAATACCTAGTTGGAGGCATCTGTATATTTGTTAATGAAGTCAACCCTGAAAACCTGTTGTGGGATTGGTGAAAGCCTGGTTGTCTTTGGTTCAGAGTTTTTAACCATGCTTACCACAAACTACCTAAAATATAAAGAGCCTCCTTTTTACTCAACCCTTTTCTGATGTTAGAAAATATTAGCTGTTTGGCAGTTTGACACGATGGAAGTGCCCTTCCACTCTCTTACCGACCATGCTTGTGAAGTAATGGCAAGTTTCAGTTAAATGCTTCACAAGCTGTTGTTTATAATTATTTGTTTTAAAGGTTTGAAAGATTTTGCTTGCCAGGGTCTAGTTGGTTTAGACATTTCCACAGCAATGAGGCTTTAGTTTTCATAGTGTGCAATCTAATTTGCTTTTTTTCCCTATCATTCTTCCTCACCTCCTGTTATGTTGTTGTGACCACTAATAACACATTCTGCTTACATGCTGCATGCATTTATTTTCTCATTTGCCTTATACCACCAATGATGGAGAGATAGGCTCCTTACTGCACACACAGACACATTCACTGAAGTTCTCCTATTGACAAGAAACTTGGTTTTTTGATTTTTTGGTTGTTTTTTTTTTTTTTTTTTTTTACCATTAGCACCTCCTCCCTATCCACAATTCTGCAGTGCAAGAAAAATGAGACAGCTTAGGAGGTCTGCAGCTACATTCTGTAGTACAAACTAATTAGTTACTACATGAGTTATTAGGCAATCTCTACTCCCACTAGTTGCATTTAGTAATGAGACATTCCTTGAGAAGTGCAGTGAGAATTAATTAACATTTGGTATATTGAACTTGTAAAGTATAAAGGCCCTAATTCAACACTATTTAAGCATGTGATCAACTCCAAGCACATCTGCTTTATTTCCATCGGAATCAGTGGAATTTAAGCATGTGCCTAAAGTTAAACATGTACTAAATCACTTTCCTGAGTACAAACAAACTGCTGATTTAGAGCTTATAAAGGCTATCTTTTTTTCCCTGGAATCTATAGAGGCAATTCCCCATCAGACTGAAGATAAGAAGCTCTATTTTCTAAAAATAATGTTCCATTTTCTTTTCAAAATAACTTTCTTTTATTTCCATCAATACATTAGCTTTAATGCCCATGTTGTCTCATAGGAAATATCTTCCATATTTTAAAAAGAATTATCAAATAACTGAAAAAAATGGGGTGAGTCATAAATCTTATCCAAAACCATGACAGATTCTCATTCATGTGCAAGGAGATATTCCAGATTATACTATCAAAAATATATGAAACCGAGTTTTTCAGAAAAGTGCCCTCTTGTGATTCATATTCAGAACTATGTGCAATTAAGTAAAACAGTCTACCAAGTAAGTAGTTTGTGTAATGGTTAAATAAAAATGCAAATCTCAAAATTTTATTAGCTCTAACTCTCCTGTCCAAAAAGACTTTGAGACATGGTTAATCCATGGTATCGCTGATACGAAGTATGTGCTTGATTCTTTAAATTATTATAGTTGAGAATAATTGTCATGTAGAACTCTGGACAATTACTCAGAAGAGATAACAGCAAAACCTAGGAGACTGATAGCGGTTAGACTTGACTGTCTCTCTTAGGAAAAATTTCCCACCATTGCTTTCACTAAAACAGATTTCTAACGAAAGCACTGATGTTACAAGAGTTTTCCTTCAGCAAGAATCTAACACGAACTTCTCAAAGTGAGCTATATCCTGCCGTTCTATACAGCAGCAGTAACTGTTGTACCAAGAACAGGCAAAATTCTTCTTAGCTTAATTGCACTATCTAGGAAGTGTAAAGACTTGGTCAGCAGTTGGAATCTCTGATATCCCAGGACTTTGCAAGCTTCAATAGATGCATGCAAGTAGTAGAACTTTCTGCAAGAGCAAACACGGCTTTTCTTTTCTCCAGATGTTAATCCATCCCAACAAAATGGGAAATCTGGAAATGATCAATCTTCTTTGTGAAAACTCTAGTAAACATATAGCAGCTTCATTTCCAGATGGTGAAATCTGCATTCACCAGACTTTCCACCGACCACTCAGATTCACCTGAATGAGGCTCTGTGTGTGCTTGCTGTCCTTTCCTCCTCACGCGCGCCCCTCACTCCCTTCACTTTTGTGATTGTTCAGAGAAGTTCTTACTTGCAGTCAGCTACACCAAAATGTGAACTCATTGACCATCATCTTATGTCACGTTGTACCTGTAATATTATGCATGTGGAGAATGATAGCTCAACTTGTTAACTCTCTTGCGCAGCTGGGACAGTGACATCTAGTTCCAAGAGTCATTTTTAACCCCAAAATCTTCTTTGTTCCTCTTAAATTTTCCAATTGTTAATTCTGAAACGTCTTGTGAGTTTCATTTTTTCTTAGTAACATCTGCTGTGATACCTGCAGAATGACAATAACCAGGGAATAAATGAATAGTGGATCATGGATCTGCTGTTTTGTGGCACAGCCCCACAAATCCATTAGGACAGGGGATTATGACAGAGGTAGGAAAGAGCAAGGGGGATTCAGAGCCACTTCTAAAAAGGTTTTTCCAGAGAATATCTTTTACCCATACTCCAAAGGTTTATTACAGTAGAAAATGGTGTTTAACTAGAAACTAAATTAAGTAACATTTAAGTAGTGTAGTTTAAATATCATCTTGTCTACTACCAATAAACCACTCATGTGTAAAACGTGTACTTCATGTGTTAACTAATACTAACATCTTAGTTGAATGTCTCTGAAAAAATCAGTTGCATTTTAAAGTACTTTTTCATTCCTGTTATCACTGTGAAATGTTAAAATAGTTTGAAGGTTCATCTGAAATATCTAAATGACAGATGCTTCTCAGTTGCACCCAAGTTCTTCAGGTTCTTAAACAAAACTGATTGAAATAATATTTCCAATTTCCTGTCCCTAATGTCCTTTCGTGCTAGATGATGTGCCACAGTTTAAAAGTTTCATTGTCTAGAAACATGAGGCAAATATGCAATGGTAGCTCAACTATATTAGCAATGATATAATTGTGTAACATACTTTCAAAATACTTGAGTGCACATTCTGCTTCTATCTCATTTTTGTGACTGGTACTATAGCTATTAGGAAGAGAGTCTAAAATCATGTTTTATTACAAGTATGGAATGTTTTCAAATTGTGATGTTCTCAGTCATGAAATTACAAACTAGAATATAGCGAAACTACCTAATTTAATTTTGTGGCATTTCATAAATTGAGAACGGCTAAATGTTGTGCCTATTCTTCATCAATCAAAGTAATAGAAAAGTTACGTGCTATCAAGACTTACTGGTGCAGAATTTTCACAGCAGAATATCTAAAGTTGGACATTTGGAGTAGTATTTATCTCACCTCATTTTAGCCATTTTTAAGACAAAGAAGCTAAGTTAGTTATCAGGATTCTCTGTATCCTGGTGTGGGATATCCATAGCACTTGACAAATTTCCATCCCCTTTTAAAAACATAATAATGTGTTTTGAATCTGGAAGTACTTATTTCTTCTACTCATTGTACTGTGGATCCAGCTGTCAGATCAGATGCCTGATCTTTAGCTGGCTAGAATTAGGTGAGATGAGTCCTCTTCTCAGGATCATACTTAGGTGTTAAATTTAAAGTGACAATTCTTGAGGTATTTCCTCTTCCGTATTGATGTAATGTTTGATTCTTTTTAAGAAAAAGATACACTTCAGTTGTTTATGTTACCCTCAGCATCCTTTTTAATTCTAATGAGTAGATGCTCTTCTAGCATGAGTTCTTGGAGCTTGAGTTGGCATACCTGAGTTGATAGCAATCTATGCAGGTGAGAATCTGAATGCATGTACTTGGGTCTTGACCTACTGCCCATCGAATAAATGTAGAAGATTGGAGATGATTCAGCAGGCATTTACACAAGGATGTGAATGGTTAATTTAAGCATTAGTCCCTACTCCAGAGCATTCCAGTTGGGGTTTTAAGTTGGTATTCTGATTGCTCATTATTTTATCCCGGAAGGTTTGTCCATTTTAAATTTTTTCTTGTCTCTTTTGTCAGATAAGTATTGTTCTACATTCTATGAGTTAGTGAGATGTTGTAAAGCAGTTCGAGCAAAATCAAATCCAAGCTGCCAGTGGTTCTACTGATAGTCTCCAATTTTGTTTAAATAAATATTTAAACTAAGTGCAACACCCTATTGAAATAGTAAAGTTTTATTGTGGCAGAACCAGTGGTTACTAGGGGTTGTGGAAACCCATTCCATCTAGACCACCAGCTGGATCAATGCCACACGACGATCTGTTAGACCAGCAGGGTGCTCTCATTAAATGACCTTTATGTCTTGTGTTAAGCCAAATCCATTGCCAGTGGTAAATTACAGCAATAAATCTCTACCAAATTTCAGAATCAAAGTTCATACACTTTTTAGTTACTCCTTGTTCTACTTATTTTTCTACTTTGCATGTCTCTGAACTTCCTAGCTGTGGATGACAACAACAGCAGCACCACCAAATATTTGGCAAAAAGTTCACAAATTTTTGGCCCAGTTTTAGACTCAGTTGGCTTAGTTATATTCTCAGATACATGTTCACAGTTCCCAGGGACTTCAGTGGATATTATATACTAAAACCTGAACTATCCTTAACTGCAATGAGAATACTTGCATGTAAAATAATTGCATTTCTTGAAAGCTTATAACCTTCCCACTGTCCCCAGTAAGGAAACCTTGTTATCATTTCTTTCTTTTCTTTTACAATGCAATACTGCTTCTGTTTAAAAACATTTCTGGGTTATTTCTAAAGTATAGCTGCCTACTCCATAATTGCTTGCCTAATTGGCAATACAGTATCTTTTTTGTAATTTTTTATATTATTCATCTGACACTACTAATTCCCAGTCTTTTTTTTTCAGGAGAGATGCTGTCACATTTATTTAATTTGTAAAAAGGTAAGGGAATTGCTTTCCTATATAGGTTTAAACAAACAAACAAAGGCAGACAAAGGCTACACAAAGTAGCCAAACAAAAAACCCAAACAAACAGTGATATGGATTAACTTAAACAGTATTGTTAGGACTATTGAAAAATGGTGATTTATAATAGTATCTCTATGTGCAAGCCAAGATTACTGGCCCACTGTGCTGAATGCTGTAAAATGCCCGGTCAGATCGTCCCTGCCCTGTGGAGTTAACAGTCTATGCAGACAAGTTAAAAGGTAGAAGAAAGGAAGTATCATTGTCCTCATTCCACAGCTGGGCAAAATTTAAACAGGTTAAAGCTCTGTCTAGACTGAGAAACAAAGGTGAGTTTATCAGGTTCATTAGCTAACACATTTTACTGAATCCATTTTTAGTCTTCATAACCAGAATGCACAAACAGATTAGTATTTAAAACCAGGCTGTGGTCAGTGATATAGTTACTATTGTGTGAGTGGTGGCTCCTTTTTTCTCTTAGAGCGGCAATTTACTGGCACTGCAGTATGTGTATGTTTCCAACTAGTTCTGATGTAATTCTCTGTATTGTTAATTATATGTAATACTGATTTTTGATATTGAGATTTTTTAAGAGTGTATATTCTGTGCATGCATTTGAACTATCCTTTGACCAATGGGAATATGATGGGAAAAGCATGAAAATTATAGTATAGCTGTTTAACATAGGACAGTATGTGTAATTTAGTAAAGAGGTGGTCAATATACATCAGATTCAAAAAGTAAAACAGATTAAATGGATTTGCCTGATACTTTTATTGCGTTAGATGGAGGAGTTTAGCAGATTAGCTTGTTTTTTAGGAATGCTGTCTATTATACCCAGGAGTTATTCAGAGATGAACAGCTGTACAATTCTGAAGCACCCAAGTGGCTTAGAAGTGTAACTGTGATTCTCTAGAGCAACACAGAGATTTGGGAACCTGACCTTCATTGTTTTTTAAGGAGACCTCTGCTTATATGTGTCCATGATTTTTTAAAATGTGGACTCTAAAAGAAGGATTTGCTAATGGATTCTAGAAGAAGAACACGACATTAAGTTTGTAGTTGTTATGGTTTCTTCAGAGCAGAATTCTTCCACAGCACAGCTGTTCAGAACCTGTTAGGAAAGTTTCTTGTCCTCATGGTTTAGGAGTTCTGTTCTTCCAAAAAAATGTAGTTTTGATGTAAAGTCATAGCTCAAGTTGAGATAATTCTTCAAATAACCATACCCAAATCTGTAGAAGATTTTGGATGTGACTGTCAAGGCCTTTCATTTGTCTTTGCCTTCAGCAGGCAAGCATACTGGATGAGGTGTCAGATACCTTTTTATTATCTTTTGGCATAGTAGTTTCAGTGGCAATAGCTGAGATCAGTGCCTGAGAATTTTAGCAACCCTCCAATGCATTTTCTGTTCATGGCAGTCCCTACCCTGAAGATCCTGCAACCAAAATATATGGAGACAAGAGGGATCGTATAATATGCAAAAGAGAAACTGGGGATTAAAGGATTTGCCAAAGGCCATAAACAAGTGAAACAAGCTATTAGATCCCTTACAGAGTTGGTTTGCTGACAGCAAGGTTGAAGTGTATCTGTGGGCAGCAGACAAAAGAATGTCCAGCACTGACCATTTTACATCTACATCCATTCTGCAAACTTAACATGTGATGAAATATTTAGTCCCTATGGATCAATAGGTGTATTACCACTGATGTATGTGGAACCAAGATTTCAGCAAGATGTCTGTCTAGAATTGTCAGTCTTGTCCGAGCTTTAAGAATGTGTCTACTTTAATGAAAAGATCAGGTTCCTTACTCAAACATTCTTTTTTCCTTCCTGCATTTGCATGTTAGGACAACCGATTGATTTTTACAAGTGTACCATGTAAGCAAAATTGGCCAATTGCACTGATAGATATCTTGGTTTTTAATGGCTTGAAGCCTATCAGTAAACCAACCTCAGTCAGAAAGTTGCAGAACGATGGAAGTTCAGTGTAATTTCCAAGTAAGGTTGTTCTATCAATGAAACTAGTAGTTTAATTTCTGATTGATGGAACATAACAGTAAGTTTGGTGGGGGAGGATTTTGTTGGTTTTTTTCAAGTCAATAAAAACATAGTAACTTAATAATAACGTGGAATAAGTAATGCTTTTCTTAAAAATGTCTGTCAAGTGAAATGAATGATACTTTACCGGCTGTTCAGCAGAGTAACTACTACGACAGGATCAGTGTCTTGTGCTTTAAAAATAAACTTCTTCGCTCTGAGTCAACATCTGCTTTGCCTTGGCCTTCATTTAGCAGCAGGAGACCATTATCCTGTGATGACTTTCTATTCCACTGACATCTCATCTGGTGCACCGATATTCTTAGTATTTTACTCCCCTGCTGTGCCCCTTCCCCTCAGCCACACACACACAAACACTCTTTATCTCAGTCTGTAGAATGCTATGTTCTGCTGTTCCTATGAAAAGGAGATTACACATAATGTAATCAATCAGTTGTTTCTACCACTAAGGAAAAGTGTGTCCTTCCAATTAACTTCTTACATCCTAATAAGCGAACAGTAAATCTTGGATAGCGGCCTAAAACCATGAACATTTATCTAAAGTGCCATGACATTCAGAACCTGAGGTGGGGGACTAGACCATCCGAGAAGGCAAACTTTCTTGTAAATGTTCCAGCCTTTCAGATCTAGTCTGGTTATTGGCAGGGATATGGATAATAATAATGAAATAAACCAACTCAATTTTTGCAAAAGCTTGATTGTTTTAGTTTTGGAGAAAATATTTGGAGGCAAACTGGTCTCCCCAGACTTATTTGAGATTATTATTCAGATTTAGTAAATCTTTTAAGTTTATGGTTTTGGGGCAGTTAATTTGTAATGCTATATCCTTTAATACAAGAGAATACATCAAAGCAGGAATTTCTTCAGCTTGACCTCACAGGTTTTTTTCTCCTCAAAGGAAAAGAGAAGAACATCAGAATGTAACAAAGCTTGTATTGGAGCAGTCCGGTGGTCTATTTAACCTGAGATGTCAACAGGAAGATGCTTAAGGAATAAGAAATAGGGCAAGAATTGTGTGATTCTACAGTTTTCCTGCTTTTGTGATGGTGCAAGGACTAGATGAACCCTTGGGGCAGGGCAGGGAGGGAAATTGCTGTTATGGTTTGCAGAGCTTCTGGAAGCACTCAGTGCCTAATGGGGTGAGAAGTTTCCTCCTTCTGTGTCTTTTTCTCCACCTCCTGCACAGACATGCATATCCCCACATGCACTAAAGTAAGGGAGCACCGATATGTGAAGGGAGCATGTGCCTGCTTTCGTTAAGTTGGTTTTTTTGGAGGCACCCAGAAAGCCCCCTGGATGAGCCAGTTAAAATGCTTTCAGTTTCCCTGTGTGTCCTTTTGAAGTGCCTGCAGTAAGTACTAAAGCCAAAACCTATCCTCCAGTATTATTATTTTTAATCTAAGTAGGACTGAAAGAGGATGTGTTATATGATAGGTTTACAGACATGGTTTGAACCTGTCACTTACCAGCAGCAAATTACATGCCTCACATTAAAATATAACCTCCTCCGTACTGTTTATTATACCTGAGTGTAAGCTGATTGTGATGGACTGTGATTGTCAACTGATGCAAGTAAGCAAGACAAAAATGGCTTTGTTTGGTTTTCTTTTTTTCTTAGGTTTAAGCTAACTGAAAACCTCTTCAATTTACTTTTTTCAGTGTAAAAGTAGGATCTGTACATTTTCTTTTCTACCTTCTTTAAAGAACCACTGAGGGAACTTGCAAGATAAAACTGCTATTGCTGCCTCCTGCTTCAGATTTTTTAGTGCATACTGCAGAACCACTGTGTGTATTTTTCTTGTTCATGGATTGTTTCACTGCCTCATACCTAAACAGCATGAATGAACTGGTGTTCAGGATTAGTAACTTACTCTAGGTGAAGTTAACAGTCTTTCAGTAATTTAAACTAGTTTCCATTGAAACAGCATTTTCCTAGTTCTTTTTTGGCTGTATTGTAGATTTCTACTCTTTGTTAATTGCCAAATGTAGCTGACATTTTTGTGGAGGTAATTAAGACGGAAAAGGAGGAAAAGAGTACAGACTTTCTCAAAAATGCATCCTGGATTTGTTTGAAATGTTTTCAGAAATGGTATTTTCATCTTGTACTTGAGTATCTTGTATTTTGGGATGTTGGCCATCATGTCATGGTATATAATCTGCTAGGTTAGGTGACTGCATCAGGAGAAAGATCACCCTAATATTCCCTAATATTCCTAATATTTAGTACATGGTATCTCTTGAGATCACAAGAAATGTGACAGGAAAAACAAATATTGAAAAATGCTGATTTGCATTTGAAGGTGACTGAAACAATGCCTTTTGAATCAAAGGCTATGTTAGAACTCTTATGGAATACCCCTGATTTTTGGGTAATTTAGAGAGCATCCCAATCAAAACATTGTTTCTATTAGTTCTCACTGTTTTGCCATGAGAGGAAAACCGATTAATGTGACAGCAGGAAAATGATACTCATATTTCAGATTATGTTCCATATTGTCTTACAGTTCATTGCCATATTGAAGAATAGTTGTTTTCTGACCTTAACCTACATGTTTGGGAAAGATTGGCTGCCTGAATTCAGCTTGGGATAAAGTTCTAAATACATCTCAGACATCCAATATTTAAGGCTGCCAAGTTTGCACCTGAGTTTTCCAGTAGAGGAATACATGCAAATACAATTTAGAGCATGGGTAAAGTATAGTGGCAAGTATTTGATCCAATGCATGGACATAGAAAAGAATTACACATGAGCAGATCTAACGTATTTGAGAATCTCTGCACTTACTGTACATACACAAATCAAATGTATGGTGCAGGGACAGTAAATCTGGTCCTTCTAGAAAATTACGCTCTTGCTTCTCGTGTGTTGTGCAGTAGAAATGTCCATTTGCTGAGGAAATGCCATTTACAAACTGTACAATGATGCTGGCTGGACTGCCAGCTATCCAGAACTCAGAAAGGTAGAACACCCTTGACTGCCCCTAGAACTAAATTTTCAGTGAAGAAAAAAGGACGTTGTCTAGAAAAATAAAAATTTGGCATAGCCTAACTCATGTTTTTCCTTCAGATGCAAAACTAACTCAGAATTAGTCTCTCCTCTGTGCTTGTGTGAAAAGGAAGTATTTCAGAAGAAATCATCTTACCATATTTACTGACATCAAGGAAGATAAGTCCTTATTCTGTTCATTTACAAAAGAGTCCCTCAACCCCATCTGTACATCAAGAATAGGACAGGAAAGTTGAAAAGGAATGCAGGCAGAATATCCCAGTGCATTAGGAAATTAATGTCGCACTGTGGTAAGGTGTTATGATCCCTCTCACTGGCTCTTAACAACGTATGAATTGTTTTATTGTAGGAACACATTGAGGCCAGTGCTCTGTCCTGACAGTGACCAATAGCAAATGCTCCAAGAAGATTAAAAAAAAAAAAAAAAAAAAAAAAAATCCAAAAAACACAAGCAAACAAACAAACCCAAGCCAAAAACCATAGTGGAATACTAAGAATATTATGTCCAGAAAGCAACTTTTTAGCCTCAAATATTTATGGGTTAGCATATTTCCTAAGTACATGAGTTTACACTGTTCCTAAAAAAAATAAAATTTAATGTAACTTTTTATGTTTTCATTATCCACAGACATGTCTAATCTTGCTCTTTCCTGAATTCCCTGAGAATATAGTTATTTATAATTAAGCAACATTATTTTGTATGGAGGACAGTGTCTTGAAAACTCCAGCAACCTCTTTTTCTTTCAAGGGTAAGGTGGAACTTCTTTAAAGGTGAAAGAAGGAGATAATCAACATAGGGAATTTTAGATGTTAAAAATGCTAAACTTGTGAATCCTTAATTTTAAAATATGTCTGTATAGGAAAGATACATTTATGGAGCACACTAATTGTTTAAGGAATCAGTCCAGGGAGGTTCAGGGTTCCCTGTGCCCAGGATAACTTGTCAGGTATGTTTTGATAGGTCTATTAGTCCCTGTATCCTTGATTTTGGGAATGAGGCCATCCTTAATGAGAAAGTAAAGCTCTGGATACCCATTAGACTGTCCTTTGAATGATCCACTGGGGCCACATTTACTCCAGACAGATAGTGACCCTGCAAGTGTGGGAGCCAGTATGTGTAACATCCATGGCGGCTCACTCTGCTGTTTCGTAGTTTGGTATGCCACACAGATGGTTATGTTTGCAAGCTACCTGAAGAGCTGAAAGGTACATGTGCAGAAGGTTGGAAAGTCAACAGTATTCTCACTCTTGCAGTCTTGCCTGAAAGGCTTTATAAGCATAGTCATTGTGTCTCGCCCTTTGTACAACTGTGTCGTCCAGACACAAACTTTAAAGGTGTTATTGTCTTTAATTTTATTTACTGTCCTCAAAAATATTAATGGTATTTTCTTTTCTCTGCAAATGAGAGTAATTTTCATTATTTAGAGTATGAATGATGAGGTAAACCAAATACCATCTAAAGCACTTTGTGGTTTTATTCAAATGGATGTTTGTAAATACTTCTAGCAAAGGGTTTCTTTACCCTGTATTTGCTCAGCATTAATCCTTGAAAAAAAATAAAGTCTTGTGTGGTCAATGAAGACATCCAGTAGAAAGCTGATCTGCTGAAGTACTTCTCAGAATGAAATTTGCTTAGATGGCATGCTTCTTTAAGCTTTTATTCTTAAAATCATACAAACCCCATATGTAATCTATTAATGCAACTCTCTGCTAGCTCTCATGTCATCTGCCTTGTTCCTTTTTCTCTGTCCATTTTTGTCTTCATTTTTTTTCCATGCTGCTGGTTGAACTTAGGATATCAGCTTTTATTTACGTGCTTTCACTACTTCTTAGCCCAACCAACTATGTAATAGGTATTGAAAAATATAATTTCTCAGTATTTTCCAGCAAAGATGCTTTTCCAGTGTTGACAGTACACTAAAGGATGTGTATAAGCAACAGCTCTGCTGGGACATTTAATGTCCTGTCTGGTTACAGCTATGTCACACTCCCCACCCCTGCAATCACTCACAGAAGTTTTAGTCTTCTTCAGCAGTCGTTCTTTGATGCTTCTGGAATGCAAAGGATTAATTTCTAGTCCACACAAGATATATTGCAGAGTATATAGATGTACGGAAATCAGAGCTTAGCTGTTTTTTGGGACTGCCAAAGTTTCACTGTAAACATGACTTCAAACAGAGCTGCTTTCTCTAGACTTACGTTTATCCTGAAATTCGGAGCTTGTTTTCATTGTGAAAGTGCTTGTGGGAAAAGTGTGATACTGTAGATAATCTTCACCGTTGCCCAGAAATCCTTGCTGTATAGCTAGGTACAAGTAGACTGTCTGGACAACACAGGCTGTTCTTGCTGGATTTTGTTTGAATATGTTGGCCCTGGATTCAAGCCCAGAAGGTAAACTTGATGGTTGGTGTTATAAAGGCCTGTTCCTGCTTTTGCTGAGGTTGCTACTGAGTAACTGTAGTAGTCTATAAACCATTGAAACTGTTAGCAGTTCCAGCTCCTGGGTCCCTATCTTTGCTATACTGTGAATTCTTCCCAGTGCTGGAGCAGCTGCATTCCTCAAGAGCCTGGGTTGCCAGCTCGTGAGTTTGAAGCAGCCTGTATTTGTGAAAATCCTGCCTCTGTCACTCAGCACCATGAATCCTTGCTCAGGACACCCTTCTCTCACCTGAATGTCTCTCTTATTTGGCATGCTGTGTTTTTCATTAAGACTTGGGTCAAAACAGTCCTTTCAACAGCTTGAATTCTTTGACTCACTGCACAAAGAGTAAACATGGGCAGCAGGTTCCCATCTTGGCTGAAGATAGATTTGAATTGATATGCACAATACACCTGAATTCCAGCGAGCTCAGGATCTTATTCTGATTCATTAACAGCCATCATTAATCTTGATAGAACCTCTAATGCACATAGTAATATTTGCATTTTGTCCAATCCTATTACTATGATAACTGCCAACATTCAGGCCGTACTGTGTTATCCTAGAATTAACAGATAAATCTTCCCCATGCGCTAATGCCTAAGTAGCTGGAGTTTTAACAGAACAGTTAACGTGACAAGTCTTATGATGTTAATTGGGGCAGAAAATGAAATATTTCTACTTGGTAGAAAAGAACAAATGTCCCAACTTAAGATGAAGACAAATTTCTGGCTTCCCTGCAACTTACAAAGAAGTGCATGTGGCTGTCTTTACTGTTGTGTGCGTCTAAGCTTGCACTATGCACGTTGACAAAACTGTTTTTCTCAGCATAGTATTTAAAGGGGGGGAATAATTATTACGAAGAAAGACTTTGCCTCACACAGTATTAATTTAGCTGAGCAGCTTACACATACATTGGATGATCTGTAGTTCTTCTAAAAAGAATCTGTGGATCTAAAAATGATCCTTCTTGCACAACCATGGATTTGAATTCCTTGACCAAATATGCATGTGAATGTCAGTGCATAAAGTGCATTCATGTAGCATGTAATTTTCTGTTGATAAGCACTGACAGCTTCACAGTAAAAATCCATATATAACAGGTTTTTATATACGTGTACATTTGTAAAGGGTTTTTTAGCTATGAATTCTTTTAAATGCAATGGGAAAACATTTTGCTTTTAAGCTAAGTAATCCTCAGAAGAACTGGAGGTGCTGATAGAGTAATTGTGTTTATTCTTCCAGTTTCACAATTTCTGTCTTATAAACATTGTTTTGCATTATTGGGCTCCGCGTTTCCCCTTCTCATCTGATGTTTTACAAATATTTTTCTAATTGCTTGAGACAGTGTGGTCCAATAAAATTACATCGACTTTCTGCTGAACTTGTTTGTCTGATCCACTGCCAAAAGTTGTAGGCAGCTAGGCAGTCCACTTGGTCTCACTTTCTTTCACTCCCCCTCCTCTAAGGCAACGGTTTCAGACAGCCCTCTGCCCTTGAAAGAACATGCATGGGAAGACAGGGTTGTGAAGCGTGCATTTTTACATTTCTAAGCCATTCATATGCTTCAGCAAGCTACTGTATCCTAGCAGATTTTTAAGACATCTGGATCGATTTCTGTGTGTAGATTGTTATGTGATTAAGTTAATACAGGTAAGTCACACATTATATTTTAAAGGAGAAGTACTTGTTTTGGCTGTGGGCCCACTCATGTTTCAGCATAACAGCTACTCAGCCTTAATGCAATATTTCTTCATCTGATAAAGGACAAATTACAGCTTGAAGTGTCCAGAAGGTGAGGTCTTGTGTTGCCATATCACCCTGACAGCCCACATAAAGAAGGTAGAAAGGGGATATAACAGTTGACATACATAGCTTTAAAGTGTTCTATATTTTTACAGTGACAGGGATATTCAGAGGAGAATTGCAATTCTGTGGTTCTGAATGTCTGAAAGAGCTAGAGAACAATGAGCTATTATTCTTGAGTCTTGATAACAGGGTGCCTTATAATGAGGGATGGATTGTAACTAGCTGTGGACTGAAAATAGACCCATTTCGTTGTCATGAACATGCTGCTGTTTATGATCAGTTTGCCAGGCACTTTACAAAGTTTAAAGTAAAAAAAACTGCACAGCTTTTCTATTTTTTTGCCCTCATATAATGAGATGAGTCTGTAATTTCTTTCCTTACACTACATAGGTTTGTTGGTTTTTACTTTTGGAACAACCACGTTTACATCGTGCACTTCATTTCATGTGCATTTTTGAGCGTTTGCTTACCATGTACCACGTTTTGTGCGATGGAACATGATTAGGTCCAAGATCTCCTAAAATACTTGATTGCTTGATATCTGAAAACATTTTAAAAGGTTCCTTGAGGAAAAAAAACCAAAGCAAATAGTGCTGGTTTGCCACAGTGGAGCAGATATGGTATGTGATCAGTTAGCTGCAGCCCACAGATAAACACAGACAGACAAGCAAGCAAGCATAAACAGAAACCACATTATTGTCCTACTCAGACTTCTGGCCTCATGTTTGTTAAGTGATTTCTAGAGTCTGAAAAGCAAAAAGAATTTTCAAGTAAGGGTAGCTGAATTTGACATTACGTGATATTAGGCGTCTACAGTTCTTTTTAATCTTCAACATCAGTCATTTTTCAGTTGTTGTTCTCTCCAGTTGGTTAATAAAGACATGGGTGGTATAACGGATGGTATTTATCAGTGCATCCTCATTTAACTTTTTAAAAGCTGCATAAAGCATAAAAATTATATTTCTGGCTTGGGCAAATTGCTTGACATCCTTAGAAACATAAGGATATCTCATAGTGTTCAGAGAGAGTTTGTTGAAGCCTCCAGATGTCGGGGGCTATGGAAGTGTAAAGTACTATTGCAGATGTTTCTCAATAATAATACATCTGATAGCAGGGCAGAAAAAGGAATTAAGGGCCAAGTACTTCAGTCATTAACTGGGCTGAACTCCCGCTAAGGTCTATGTGATTTTTGTTCAAATAAGGATTACAGAATTCAAATGTAAGTAATTATTTCCAATATGGAATAATTTATATTGCTTTTCCAGCCTTGTCTTTCTAGAACCTTGAAAACAGAGGCAGAGAATACTGACTCACTGTACACAGAAAGAAAGCTTGCCAGCATGGGGAAAGTTTGACTCAGTCACAGATACACAAAATCAGGCAGGATGACTTATGTCTGCAAGGCAATCAGAAGTGTGCCTGCAGCAGAAAGAGATACATCCCATCTAGCTTTAATTCAGATGGCACAAGTACCACAGTCTCATGGGGTTATACAGCCTGTGTTGAAATCTTTGCTGCTACATTTGCAGTGCTATTGGCAAGATTAGGGCCGGTTTAGGAGAGCCTAAATATGGCACTGTCGCACCTCCGGCTGCAACATGGGCATAACTTTTGGTAAAGATGCCAAAGAACCAATGGATAAGGAAGCTGCTGTTGGGTTTGATAAAAGTGTATTCTGTGAGAGCTTCCCCTTGGAAGACTGCAAGCTCTAGGGGTTTTTTGTAAAGCTATCTATGAAACAAGGAGCTTTAAATAGCCCATGTACTTATTGGAAAACACCACAAATAACGGCTTTGTTGCAAAGTCCCATTACAGTAACAGCAGTAGACACAATAGAATGTATTTCGATCTTAGAGCATGGACAGCACTGAACTTGTTCAAATGATGTTCCTCAACGCTAAGTAATTCTGATAAAATTTAGACATATAGGATTAGGCTGAAACTTTGTTCAAGTATATGTAGGAACTATTAATTGTAGACTTGAACGTGTGCCGTCTTCTTTGTTGTGCAATCATATCCTGCAAAATACTAGCTTTTCTTGATGTGAATAGTAGGTTGCAGTGTATGTGGTGTACACAGCCTTCTGAAACACTGTTGCACAAGATGATAGGTGGAAGATTATTTTTGGCAACTCTGAACTTTCTGAAGGCCTCCACACTGCTCCACATCTGTGTCTGTGACACAAAATTGTAGTTGTTTAGCATTGGTGTATCTGTTTATACACATGGAGAACAAAAAGAGGACTTGTATAAACAAAATGTCATACACATTCAAATTTTGATTATGATAAAATAATCAATTTGACATCATCACAAAAATAGAGTGCCAAAAAATATTAATCTGCCAGCTCATGAAGGGCAAGCCTCAAGTTTCTGTGGTGTGGTTCATTTAAGCACTAAGAAAGTTAAACATGTTCCTGAAGCTTCTCAAATTCAGGCTGTGTTCCTACTTTTTCACAAAGTATTAGAGGCTCAAATCATCCTGTTCTTTTCCGTCCTCCAGTAGCTGCAGTTCAGGAATCCTGGGCACCTTGGTTAATTAGCCATCAGCAGTGTAGGACCAATATATGAACTAGTCACTAAACTCCCTTTAAAATCTGTAGGAAAAAAAGTAATTTCTTGGGTGTGATTGGTCTAACCTTGGAATGAGCTGTCTCATGCCTTAATGGTACTGATTTTTCTCCACAGGCTAAAAAGGGATTCTTGAGAACTGTCTCAGATGTAACAGACTAGGTCCCACTCATCTACTGGCTGTCTTTCAGTACTCTCATGTTCGGCAGCCCAACAGTTGAATTCCTCTCAATTTTGCCTTGAAATTATTAGTGTTATTGTGGTGATGCTCAACAGCAGACAAGCAATTTGAAATTTAAAATTGCTGGAATCATTTTTCTCATAATGCTCAAATTAATATTTAATGACATTTTGAACTTCTATTCTTTTCCAGTCTAACTGCTCCACACCCTATGTCATTTAGTGCAAGAAAATAAATTGGCTAGCACTGCTGTATTTCTGGATTTGGCAGATGTGTAAATAAAGACACTGTTGCGAATACTTAGATGTGTATTATCAGATATTAATGCCTTATATGCTTTATTAATTAAGTAAATGGAGATTTTTGCCTGATCAACTATAAGGCATTTTTTTCCTAATAGCAGGATTTGCAGGGTTACTTTTCAGGGGTTAATATTCTCAAAAGCAAGTTTAGAAGACACTTGAAAATTTACTGGAATGGTGATACAAGTTGCAAGAATCTTATTGATCAAAATCTTGAAATACTTTAAAGTGAGTCTCAATACTCCACAATGTTATGATATACGTTAGATGGCAAAGCCAGTGAGTTATACTTGGTTGTTTTATGAGGAGTGCTGAAAGCTGTCATTAGTTCAGGAACAGCAAGATTAGCCAGAACTCACAATTCAAACAGAACTTGCCATGTCTGAATTACATCATGGTTTTTGCTAAATTGACTCAACAGTGTAAATTGTGGAGCTGCAAGAATAGTGATAGTGGTGATGTTTGATAATATCTTGGGAAAAGAAAGTGGTAGTATTTAGGAAAGATTTGACACTGGAATGCTGAAGTAGCTATTTACTGAAGAAACATCTCCAAAATTCGACTACTTTCATGAGAAATGCTGGCAACCCTAAAGAAAACAGCAATCATAATCAGGAATAATAGAAAACTCACTGGAAATTTTGGGTTCTTAAATTCCAGCAGCTGAAGAATCATTTACAGTTCATCAGACAACTATGTGGAGTCAGGAATGAAGATTTCTAATTGCAGATCTTGAGTGATCTAACATATTTTCATTTTACTCATTTTCAGTTTATTTTCACATTTCCAATCTCATACTGAAAAGTAATGTGTCTTACAGAAAACATATAATCAGAAAATGCAAACATCCATGATGATTTACAGGTTAAAGATGGCCTCTCAAGTCATCAGTAACCCTTAAAAAACATCCCTTTTGTTTTTCACTTATGTTTGAGTGAATCATCGTTTCGTGCTGTCCACTGTATCACCGTTGCTCTTTGTTCAGGCAGACAAAGAGGAGTGCTGTATAATTAGTTGTCACACTTCCAAGTCTTGAATGAAGATACAGATAACTGGTTGACAAAGTAATTTATAATCATTAAAAGAAATAAATATTTCATCCTTTGTCAAAAGAACTGATTTCTAGTTTAAAAAACATAATACATTAATTTCATTTAGAATTCCATACTTACTATCTGTAAAGTAGGTAGTTTAGCTGTGTACTAAGGTCTCTCAGGTGAGGAAGTGTTCTCAGAATTCTTACCAATATTTAAGAAGTGAATTTCAGCTAGAATTATTATTTTCTAATGTAAAATTGAATTTCCAGGGAAATACAAAAAGCTTCTCTAAGCTTTTTGAAGGCTATGTTTCAATTTTTGGTATTTTATCAATAAGTATGTAAGTTCAGGAGCAGGCCTCTCTCAGAAATTCTGAAGTACTCTGGAAGACTTTTTTCCTCTAGAACAGTCCATTTTCTAACATGGATAATTATTTTGCCTATTTGTAAATATCTGCAGACACTATCTCTTCCTTTTGGCCTTCCTAATATGGAACTTGGGGTAACTGTATCATCCCAGATTGCCCATGTATTGTTTCACACTGTAGTTAACCTTTGTTAGAAGAACTGCCACTCTTGGAGGATTTTCTGTGCATGAGAAGAGGTTCTTGAGGTATATGTTCCCTGGCCAGATTTCACTGAATCTTTGGAAATGTCAGTAAGCAATTTCCTAGCATTTTAAAATTATACATTTAAGCTATTTAATCAAATGAAGTCCTTTTTCTTATTTTGCTGCCTGGCAAAGGAAAGGACCACCTCTCAGTAAGTTGTAACTGGTATTTTATATTTGGTGCAGTGAAATTAAGATTAGGTTCCAAACAAAAGAATTTTACTCAAGAGGAATAAAACTTTGATCATTATGTACAGAGGAGTCTGTATTTGTACTTTGACTAGAAATCAGACTAATGATTTGAGTCTTCTTCAGTTGGCACTTAAAAGTCTCTGTATAGCTGAAATTAAATAACAAAAAGATAGTATTTTTATTATATTTTTTCTGTTTTATTGTACCTCTAAGGCTTACAGCACTCAGAATTTGGTTATATTTCCAAATGCTATTGATGCCAGGGCTTTTTACGTCCTTTTAAACCTTGACTTCTGAATGAACTGTGATACATGTACTTTCTTGCATTTATCTAAAGACATTTCAGGAGCTGATCTTTTTTTCAGCACAAGTGTTAATGGGTTTATCTAACAAATCTGATGCACGTGCTGCTGAAAATAATGATAGTGGTCAGTTGATACCTATTAGAGTTATCAGTATTTTCCATTTTTTGATGAAAATGGAATTAATCAGCTTTTCTTTTAATACCGGTAAAGAATACATAGTTTCTAATGAAACAAAATCCCAGCCAGAAAAAAACTAAAATGTTTGAAGTGCGCCAAAACATGCATTTCTATCCTATAAAGTGGCAAAGAAGGGAGGTTGTTCTCTACATGTAGAGGCAGGTTGATTGCATGGAATGGGCAACAGGCCTGTCAGAAGGCAGGGAGGCCAATAAAGGGATGCTGGGGTGGGTGCTGCTACCAACCACCTGATAACAATGCTCTACTGAACCTCCTTCTCAGCAACGGGCAGGACCAGGTGGGAACGTGGTGGCCAGTGGTAGTCTTTCCCAATTCTTGCAGTTTGCAGTGACAGTACCTCAGCTGTGTCCTTGTCCCCTCTAGAAGCATTCAAACAGCCACGTCAGCCTGAACAGACAGCCTGTAAGCAAAATGTTCTTGCTTTCCATTGGTCCTCTTGGGGTTTAAAACTAATAAAAAATAAGTACTTGCTCTTCTTTCATGGCAAGTAAGATGATGAAACTGTAAACATCATCCTGTAAATATGAACATATCATCAGTCTGGAGATAAGAAGAGAAAGAAGTGGTAGTTTCATTCATCTTATGTTAAGATGTTAAACGGCATTAAAATGCTGCTTTTTTCCTGACTAGCTTCTGGTGTGTGGTTGCCCCATGTTAATAGTGTCCTGAAAAATTACACAGGTGATTAGAGAGAGCATCTTTGCTAGAATTGCTCCTGCTGATGAATGATGGTAAACATAATGTACTTCTCATAAACTAGACTTCAGTTTCCTGTTTCTTCTTGTATTATTACTTCTACTGATATGTGAAGAAATTGAAAACTTAATTTTCATTTATTACAATGCTCAAGTAAAATATTTCACAACAAACCACAGCTTTAGAATGGGTTTATATTTGTAATTTTGTCTTCCCCAATTAAAGTTCTGATGACTTACATATTTCTGCTCTTAAGAAAGTACTTAGACCCACAGAAAATCATCAGAATGGGTATCTCACTGTAAGGTTCATGTTTTATGGTTTCATTTTACTTTGGGGCAAGACATTGAAAGCCTTCTCATGGACAAGCCTTTTAAACTGTCATTTTGGTCTTCTGTTCCCCTGTTCAGGCTTGCAGGAAAGTTTCAGAAAACCTGTTTAAAGGGGTTAAGACTGAAAAGTTTTACTTTTAATTCCTGTTCATTGGAAATGGAACTTGGATGTAATTCCCGTTGCACATAGGGAGTAATCTTGAGGAATCGTATAGCCAAACCTTGAATTCGTGGCTAAGGCAGGGCTCTAATGTGACCTAAACAGTATTTTTCATGTCTAGGAGTAGAATTTTCTAGAAGAAAGGAACTACTAGATTTCCTTCTAAAATGCTGTAGCTGACATTCGTGACAAACGTCATTTTACATGTATACGTTTATGCATGCGCGCACATGTTTTTCTTTGACCATAGGGAATTTATCAGGATCCCATTTTCATGCTTACACAAGATTTTGTAACTAGGCAAAGAAACTTACAGAAACATGCCAAGGCATGGCCCGCTTTGCGTTCTTCAAGATGGATAATATGTTAGCAATATAATACAGAGAATCTCTGCCACATGATCCAAGAATTCAGAACACAAACCATCAGGCCCACAGGAGAGGTTTGGTTTATCTGAACTTGGAAGAAATGGACCTATGAAACCAAACCAGTTTACTTTCATTCCGAATCATCAGCTGAAGGGATTCTTCAGCAAAAGACCAGAAACAGATGTTGATGCTTTTTCTCAAGGATTGCAAGCCAGTCAGTTCAGTTTCCATTTTTTTCGCTTTATGATAAAACCTCAAGTTCTCATCCAGATCAGGCAAAGGAAAGCCTGAAAGTCATTTGACACCCGTTTGGCTTTGGGTTTTGTCCTTTCTAAAGATACAGAAGGAGTTAGAAGTCATCTTTATTATGTGGCATGAATTTACAGTATTTCCAGTAAATACTCCTGTTAGGAAATATTTTCTTCCTCTGTAAAAAGAACCTTTCTCCACAGAGATTTGGGAATTCCATTCCATAGAGGGTAACACTCAGTCTCTGGAACACGGGTGGTTTATGGATCAGCTTAATCTGTGTGGCATGTAACATATTACTTAGTTTTACAATAGAAGATTTTAAATTCTAGACTGCAAACCTCACCGTCTGTATTAGTGTGTTAATGCACTGGCTTTTCACCCTTTAAAAAATTGGTTAAAACTTCTTTCACTGAAAAGTGAAAATGAGTTTAGCAGCATAGAACAAGTCTGTTTTCTCTATTACACCATGTAGCCCAGTTAGCACAACTGGCAAGACACTGCTGAAGAAAAAATCAAGACACTAGAGCAACTTCTTTCTTCAAAAAAGTGCCAAAACCCACTCCTTAGTATTCAAAAGTAAACAACAAAGGGCAAGGAAGGTATACTTGATGCTGTTTGACCTGCATGAGGAGTTGAAGCTTTACTTGTTCTTTGTCTTGATCCCCAGTTCAACAAGGCTGTCATCCTTGTTATGGAGTGCAGATTTCAAATAACAAAACGACCATTGCTCTTCAAAACCTCACCACAGTTCTGATTCTTGATGTAAGCCTACAGAGAGTAGCCGTGGAGAATTGGAATACTGGCAGAGAAAAAGATGCAAATTTTATTACTGTATGAAGATCTACCAGATTCTAGAATTTCTGGTATAAAATGTCCATACCATGAAATACGGAGAAAGAAGAATACATTTTCATGTGTGGATTACTAAATACTCTGAAAAGGCAGGAAGGTATTATTGCAAACTCTTGCTCTGCAGCAGAAAGAAATAGGGTAATTTTCCAAGATCATAGAAGACTAGTGGAATATTCAGCAGCAGAATGAGCCCAGACCCAATCCAGTACTCAATGGATTCTGTCACCTCTTAAGAGCAATTTATTGTAGTGAACAGCCTGTATTACATTAACAGGATGCTACCCTGATTTTTATGGCATCAAGGATGTGCAAAAGTTACTGTAGTCTAGGAATAAATATTTTAACTCACTCTACTTTTGAGTCTGTGGGTGGGCTATTGAGGATCCACAATTATTTTCAGGTTTGGGGCACGTTTCTACAGTAGACATATCTGGTTTTCCTTCTTTATTTTGGTCAAAGAACAGTACATTATCTGTGGCAACTTGTAACCACTTTTGAATAGTCTTAAAGTAGCAAATTATGAGAAGTGTTTTCTGCAAAGTTTTTCAGGGATAAAAAATTCTGGCCAAGTGATTTTTTTTTTTTTTTTTAATTTAAGGCTTTTTAATATCAGTATCCTTCAATTTTCTGTGTTCTCTTTTTACTAGAAACATGCTTACTGTTTCAATAAATTTGGAAGTAAAATAATAGTCTCTCAGCTCCTTTGATTTTAACTTCCTCTGTGGTCAGTGTTTTAAGTTCAATGGCTTTCTTGTCACTCTTTAAGTCTTAATTGCTACAGATTTTGTCTGAAAAAAATGCCTCATCTAGTGTATCATTGTGTTTCGAGGAGTTCTGGGATGCTGTATTCACAGCAACTTAAATGTGTAAGTACGATATTGTTATATAAATGAAGAATCCTAGAACCATAGAACAGTTTGGTTTGGAAGGGACCTTAAAGACCATCTAGTTCCAACCCCCCTGCCATGGGCAGGGACACCTTCCACTAGACCAGGTTGCTCAAAGCCTCATCTAGCCTGGCCTTGAACACTTCCAGGGATGGGGCATCCACAGCTTCTCTGGGCAACCTTCTCTGGGCAAGACGGAAGGCAACACTAAAAATCTAGAGACGTCAGTTTCCTATGTAAATGAACAAAAGTATCCTAAGGCTTTAGTTCTTGGAGAAATGCTCTGGAGAAAGCAAAGCAAACCAATCATCTGTCTGTACAGACTGGTTCCTCTGGAGTGAGTAGTAAATGATAGACAAGAGCTTGTAACTCCATCCCCTGAGCTCAGGAGGTATACGGAGAGCTGTGGAGGAACTATTTTGTCTGGTGGGCTGAAATATAGTCTATGCGGTGACTGGAAAAACTCAGCGCTGAAAGAGGAAAATAAGGAAAAGCAATGTTACTTCTCAGAACTCATCTGCAAATAGGTCTTCACCTGGTCCCACCCTAGGAACACCCCTGAGGAGTTGTGCCAGAAGGCACAGGGCATGCGATGACTCATGTTTTTTGTCTTTCTGTTCCTGTATCCTCTTCCAGATATTCCTGGATTGTTTCTCCTTTGCTATCCTTTCTGTCCAAACCACCGGGTCTTCTGAGAAAGAGCTGGAAGAAGGGCTGGAATGTAATATTTAGGGGGGAGCCTGTCGTATGAAATATCCTCAGCAGGGAGCTGGAGGTTAGAGATGTGAAGACTGGGAAAAACACCACTACTTCTGTCTTCACCACCAAGCAGATATCCTCTGGTTTGCCAAAAGTTTTGTACCCCAAAACCATGAGATATGTCTATTAGATTTTTCAGGTAGGAATTAAAACAGGTATAGCATGTTTTCAAAGAAAGCTATCCGTGCTTATGAGCACTGAAGATCTAACTTGAGTTAGCAGTCAGTTGGCTGATAGATTTGTCATCAGCTTTTATTTCTTGTGCTAATAGAAATGTTATTTTTTTAATGAAAAAATGAAGGTACATATCATAGGAGCCAACTATAACATTCCTCTGAAGCTGTATTGCTCTGCTACTGTGCTTTCAGTTGGCTCCAGTTTCACAAACATGGATCTTGCTGAGCATATGGTTTTGACACAGTTTGCAGTTTTGTACCTTAGAAATATGTTTTTTGTGTAGGCAATAATTATTGATGAGTGCTTTCAATTTTGGATGCTGACATAATAAACTACCTAATCACTTCAGACCTGCCACTGGCTTCCTTCAGAACTGTGTCATACTTGGAGGATGCTTACTTTTTATTGCAATACATCCTATGGACCAGGATGCCCTATCAGCTATTTAAAGAGTTGAACAATATGAACAATTATCTCATCAAAATCCACCACCTGAGGAATATAAATATATGCACACATTAGTGAAAATTATGGGATATGTGTTCAAACAAGGACTTCTTTGCTAGCTTCTTTTTCCTTCTCTTAGGGAAATCCGAAGGACCGTATAGTGCCAGCACAGGAAGGTGGGGTTCTGGATGGCTTTAAAGTAATGCAAACATTTGTCTAACTATAAACTAACTGTCATGTTCTAAAACTTATTCTGCAGTGCAATAATAAATAGAAATTATAAAAAATGTAAATTCTTCGATTTTATAAATAGAAGATGAATTATTTGCAAAAAAGTCATCTTTCCATTGTTCTTCCAGGGAAAACAGTAAAATGAAAAGCGAATCAATTGACATCTTTTTGGTAAATATATTTCCTATTTCCTTTTTTGCAGTTAGTGATCCTGAGCAGTTCTTAGAATTTTGGGGCTCAGCTTGCTTTAATTAGGATTAAAATGGAAAGATATTTCGTATAAGAATTCTGGCTTCCTTTCTGATTAATTAATACCACACACTTTCACAATATGTGAATAATAGAGTCTGCAAAGATACTGTTTTTACTTCTTCTCACAGACAGTGTAGTAGTGAGCCAGAAAATGAAATATTAGATGTCACGCCACTTGATGGGATATAATTCTGTTATGGACCTGAGTTTAAATTCAGTTTGGCAGATCCATTGCTCACACTGTCATAAAATAATCTATTTTTTATGCTGCCTTTCTGCAAACTACAAAAAAAGTTAAGTTTGAATCTGTGTGTTCACTACCTCCCCATTAGGTTACTGTCTCTAGAACACTGACCTGCCTTTCAGCCTTTTCTAGAAGGCTAAACTCCCATCTCTATATAAAATGTGAGATGCTTTTAGAAAAGAGATTTCATTTTTTTTTTTACAGTAGTATTGCTTATTGAGTAAAGGAAAGCCTACAAAAAGTCCTTGAAAGATGCCTGCTCTATGTCAACTCTTTTTGCAATGACCCTCTCACATGTGGAGCTGACATTTTCATTCTGATAGGCAGGAATGAGAGGGAGAGAAAGAAAACAAACACAGATGATAATTCCTAGCAAGCAATTTTAGTGCTGTGTATCAGAGGGATGTCCAAGCTGTTGCTGTAGAGCTGCCTGCAGTTATCAAGCATTCAACCACATCTTCCATGCCAGACCGTGTCCACTGGTGAGCAACCACTGGGTAATCATGGGCTGCTGGTTGTGGGCTTCCCTGGCAGTGGGAGGAAGCACAGCAGCAGGAGCCAGCACTGCTAGGTTCCCCTGAGGTCGTGCGGCATGGCCGGCTCAGTCCCTGCGTTCCGCAGGGCAGTCTCTGGGAAGCACTCTCATCTCCTGGCTGTGATCCTTTTTGTGAGCTCCCTCTCTGATCTTCGAGGTATGTGCCTTTTAGCTTTTGAAAATGTGGGCTGTAGGTTGAGGACATTCCCTGTAAATTTAAAAGGGAATTTTCCTGTAACGTCAGGGACACTCTTCCTCAACCCCACTCCCTGGCTACCATTTGTGGCTCTCATTTCCATACCTTAGCAATACATGGCTTTTGGACTGCTTATTATCATCCTTGCTCATTATTGCTTTCCTTCCTTTCTCCTGTTTTATCCCCTCACTTTTTCTACTTTTGTTTGAGTGAAGGTGAAGGATAGAGGATGATTAATTCCTTTATTTTTCTATATAAAAAGGAAGCTTCTACTTCACCCTTTTAATATTTTTTTTTATTTTACTTTTTTCACTCTCTACTGAATTCCTTTCTTTGCCATGTATCTCCATATCCCCTCTTCCCACTTTTTTCCTTGAGTGCTTAGCTACGCCTTCCTGGGTGCATTGTGCAGTGCATATTGCTGTTCACATTGCTGCTTGGCTTTTATGTCCTGCGCAATCTATGGTCTTTTCACTACAAAAAAATCCATCAGGGCAGAGAGTATCTTTTCTATGCGTGCCTTCAGTAGTTTCTAGTCTATTGTAAATTGTGAGAGAAGACTCCAGAAATCTGCTTGCACCTATCCAAAATTAGGATGGATGGAAGATCTGGAAAACAGCAGATATAGCAGAACAAAGGGTAGAAAAGATGAGTAACATGGCCACAGTCACACAGCAAAGTGCTGACAGAGAGAGGAACAGAAACCAAGAGTCCTGGTTCTCAAGCTTGTGTTCAAAACCGTGAACCATGCAATTTTTCCACAGTGTTATCTAGAAATTTCAGACAGAATGACATGCTGTTGTAAAACTGATAATAGAAAACTACCATCAAGGAAGCACTATTTATAAACGAGAGGGTGGGAAGGCGCACTCTATGCTGAATGCCATAAACAATGAGCACCAAGGGACTAAGGGAAATATTTTGATGTTTGTGTGCCGTGGAAAGTTTTATTTAAATACATTGTTAATAAACATGGATTTATATGTTTTCTTTGATCAATGAACTCTGATAGATTTTTAAATGTCCTGCATATCCCACTTCTATGTCCAAAAGGAGAGGAAGAAAGGCTCAGGAGCACATTCTGGAATCTGTTGAAGTCCCATTTTTGTACAAGTTTATGCTAGTATCACAAATAGATTTTTCTAATACAATATGGGACTGTGTTTTCAAACAAAGGGGGCCTAAAATGGATCAATTAAAAATTTTCTAAGGACATTATCTTACATTTTACTTTCACAAAATAGATAAATATACAGGTACAGAATGAACGTTTGGTTTTATAACTATTGAAAACCAGGGAGGGCAGAAATTTTCAACAAATTTGTTGAGTTTTAGATCCGGTCCCAGAATAGGAGCTATATAAAACTAAATCCACCTGCAAGCTGTATTTGATATGTGCTAAAATCAAAGTCAATAGCTAACCATTTTTTGTCCCTACACTAAATCCTCTTGTTCTCTCCACAGAAGTGAAAGAACAGGTATATTTTACTTTGATTAGTCCCATAACTTTCGTTTGTATATATTTTTGATGACCCCAGACCAGTGGATATTATATCGCAGGGATGTTGTTACTGTTTATTCTCTGACTCTCACTCACAGACTTTTATTCTTTTACTTAGTTTGCTGCAAATTGCCTGCTCATTGGTGTCCTTCACTGCTAGGATTACTGTGTGCTGTGTACATAGCAAGCCAAACTATATAACATCCCAGGGGCCCAATGCTGCTGCCACAGAGTACCGGTGAGTCTAATTGACAACAGGATGTGCCTGTGCTTTATGACAGGAGAGCCAAGCCCTCATCACAGCCAGCCGAGCTGTAGCCATAAAACTCAGACTTCATAGTCTCACTCCTTGATCCTTGAGAGGCAGGAATCCCTGGTTAGCAATAGCTCAGATTACCTTTAGCGAGATTCCTAATATATAATAACAAAAATTAGCATCAACATTTAAACCAGTTCATTTAAGCCATTAATTCCATTGAAACTACTTTCAACAAGGTTAAGGTTTAAGACAATTACTTGTTAATTTCTAAGGCTTAACGTGAGAGCGTCACCTTATTTTATAATACTCCATGCTGTGAAGGATTCGAAAGTGCCTTGACTGAAATCCTCGCTTAAGTTTAGTGTTTAAAGCAATTTGCAGCTGGATCATTTTCTATTGTTTTGCCATTCCTCCTCTTCTGTCTGGAAGGCGGGGGAGTCTTGTTTGTCACTCTGCTATTAATGAGGGAAACAGAAGATAATACAATGCTAACTGAGCAGGCAGAAAGCAATTTAGCTCTTTCCTTGAAGTTCCATTTCAAGACATATTATTCTTTTCTTGGGAAGAGAGCTCCTCAGGAGCAGGATCTGAAGAGAATTTCTAGGTTAAGCCTGCGGCTACTACTTAGCCACAAAAAGGAGGTGGTGGTGAACAGCAGCAGTGGGACTACTGGCTTTCTGGGTTTGATCACTGCAGAGGAAGAAGCATTTTATTCCCATGTGAACAGGAAGGAATAAGGACAAGAGTGGGTGCAGAAACATGTAGTAGATATCAAACTACAGGAACTATCCAGGAAAGTCTGCAGTAGTTGTTTGGAGGGAATCCACACCATCCCTAATGGACCTTTAGAGGAAGGCAGAGTCACAACCTGGCAGATAATTCTGTCTGACTGCACCACTGCTGCTTCATTCCCTCCTGTCCTTTCTTTTCTAAGTTTCGGTTCCCTCTCACCCACAGATTTACTTCTCTGCCCAAGAAGGGTTCAAAACTGGGAGATGCAAGATCTGTCTCCAAGAAGGAGGTAAAAAATAAATATAAAAGTGAGCAACCCAAACCTTTTCTAGCCTGACCATACCAATTCAAGCAGTTCAGCATGCTGTACTCCACATACAGGGAAACTAGTGCAGCATGGAAATATCACTGACTCAGCTGTGACAGATTGCTCTCACATACACTCTGACCTTTTACATGGAGGAAATCTCCCTTCAGCATTCACAGCTTGTGCCTTCAAAATGAAACCGTGAATCTCATGAAGGCCGACTTTTCTCCAACAAAAATGCCACTCGCATGTAGGTGATGCAATGAAGCATTTTCTTGTAATGACCTTAAAATAGCAATATACATACTGGCCTTTTATTTTAGTTGTTGCTATATTCCGTATGAGAAAAAAAAGCAAGCATGAGAGAGTGTTGATAGTAGATATGCCAAATGTTTTTGAGCACATGAGCAAGTTCACCATGAAGGTATACGTGTGTGTGACTGTTGAATAGCTAGTATCATTGTTGGATGTAATGATAATACAGATGGGTGACCTGTCCATAAACTGTGGCAGTTTCATCAGACTGAGGCTATTATCTTTTGGCAGCAGCATTGACAGAAACCCCGGCTTCCTCTCTCTGTCCTCCACCAGCCTGGCAAATGATGCTGTAGTAGCACATAGGAACAGTCAAGGCAGAGACTGAAGTTGTGAGGACTGCTTAATAATAGCCTGAAGAACACAACTACAGAATGTGTAATTACATCCCATACCTGAATGTTGCAGGTCCGGTTGAGGGGCCTTGAGGGTTGTGATGGCAATTTTGGCATGAATTATGTTATTAAAGATTTGTTGGACATGCAGTTCCTCCTCTCCTTGTGGAAAGAAAAACGTGAAATTGTGTGACACTCCTCATCCTGTTCTTTGACCATTGCTGTTTCTTCTGAAGAGTATGAACTGTAGGGTCTACGCACAAGCCCGTATGTTTCATCCCGCTGCTTAATACCCAGTCTAGCCTAGCAAGCGTTGTTTCAAGCAGCTGGCAATTAAACTGTACCAGTCTGCAGTAGTTTTGAGTGATGGTGTCATGATCTCATGCCACATGCATGTTGATGTCTTTTTTTTTCCCCTTCAACTGTTAAGCTATGTCAGTGATGACAGAGGAGTGGGTCAGCAGTGGAAAGGAAGCAACAGAGGTTGAGGGCAGCGCTTTTTAAAAATGTTAGTCCCTTCTGTTCAGGGTAACGGAGCATGTGTATCAAGGTAATGCGTCACTCAGTGACTGGCCAGAGACATTTCATTAGGTTACAACTGAATGGAGAAACTATTGCTATAATTTTATGTCTTTACTTCACAAGTAAAAAATACAAGTGTACTCTTTATGCCCTCTTCATTTGGCCTGTTAAGAAAAGCACAGTCTGTCAATCAAGAAAAAGGCTTCCAATTGTGTAGCCTGTTAGAATCATTTCATTAATAACATGTGTTTACTACTGGGAGAAGCAGACTCAGTGTGCTAAGATTTTGTTTGTCAGTCAGTCATTGGAACCCCACTGTTAATCGCATACAATGGTTTGTGGTTATGCCACAATTTAACCCAGGTTTAAAAATACAAACTAGAGCCTTGGTGGTCTGCTGAGAGCAGTGAGTGAAGCAAAGGTATTGGTTGAACCTGCCTTGTGGGCTGATGGCTTGGAGTACTGTACAAGCTAATCAAATTTATTAACTTGAGTCATGACTAGAATGCATACACTGGCGAGTGTGGGTGGGTGCACCCAGGTTAGACTACATTTTGGCTGCGTTCTGCAAGGAGGAAGAAAAGCAACTCCCTGGCCTCCTTTCCACTAAGACAAATTGGAAACAGATATCAACTGGATTTTGGGATCTCTGGCAGTCCAATAAGAAAACGGTATTTTTTTGTTGTGGCTTTTATTTATTCATGTAGGGAATGGCATAAAAATCTGAAGGCGTTTCAGAACTGAAAACCGATGGCATTCAATGCATATGTGTCATTGTCTTATCAAATTGCCCCCTGCATGTCATTTTCATAGTAGTATTAAAGGCAGAATCTCTGACTCCACAATAACGAGGGCTGAGCTTGATTGCCAGAAAAGGGAGAGGCATTTGGCTACTGAGAAAAAGAATATTGGAGAGACGGTTCTGTATCTTTATATGAATCTTGACCTTCTGGCAGAGATAGAAAGAGACATAGCGACTAAACCATCTTTCTTAATTATAGCTAGAATATGGTAAGCTAAAATTCCTGTTTACCACAGCACTATGGAAAGTATCATTCATAACTGCAAGACTTGTAATACTCTGAGAAGAATATATTCATTTCCAGAGAGAATTATATCCAGTTCTCCATGTTACTTTACAGCCCAACAAATTTTGTAGGAAAGTCTTCCAGATTTAGAGCAATGTAAGTGATATTTTTAAATGACAACTTCAGGATAAAGTAAATCCCATGCATTCTTATTCAAATAAAATTACATTATCCCCGATTCTTCTATTCTGTATAAAGATTTCGTAGTTTCATTTATCCTAATCACTGAAATTATAACTGGCCAAATTGCTATAATTTTGAAATGCCTTAACAGATTCAGTCATGAAGGCAGTGAAAAATGTATAATTGTTTTAAATTTATATGGGTTTGTTTTTTCATATTTCAAATATTTAGGTTATTAATATGCATTATCCCCTCACTGTTACATTTCCTTACTAAGAAATTCGGTTAAATGGGTTGAGCTTCGGTGAAGATGCTTGTACTAATGAAAGCATTAAGCTTGAAAATTTTTGTATATTCAGGGTAAGGTTAAATTTAACTGTAAGTAGCAGGGAACTGAGTCCAACTATTGCTTATCAGGTCATATTCCACAGAGAATTCTTCCTCTTTGCCCTCTTGCCCCATCTCTACCACTCACAGTATACTCCACAACATACTTTCTTTCTGGTTTTATGGGAGCTAGAGGGGAGCTTTGGAACTGAACAGCATCTGGGACTGCTTAAACTGTGGCAAGGAAGCAGAAGACAACTGCTAATAAGAGGTGAAGACTGAAACATCCTTACACCCAACCATAAATCTACACCTACTATAACTATTAAAGTCAGTGGGAATATTGTATGTGGTGGCCTTTTGGGATAAGACTACTATAAACATCTCCTCCCTCCCAATAACAGTGAATTATCTTTTTTAAAAAGTCCGGTGCTTGGAGCTTATTAGCATTTTTTCTCCTTTACATCTGACTGTCTTTCAAATGATAATTTGGTTGATTTTTCTGGGTTGTAAAGGTTCCTGTATAGCAGGAACCAGTTCAGTGGCAATCAGCAGGTATATCTCAGACTTGTGTTGTATTGTAAGTATTTCTGAAGGAATGTTTTTAACAAAATGAGGAGGAAGATTCTATGGCTTAATTCCTTTTCAGAGATGTAATACTGCTTATATGTCCTGCTCTAATGGCACTATTTAAATTAACTGGACTTAGGTGCATGATGGCCTAGCTTGGCATCATGGCTGAAACGTAGTAGCCACTCCAGGTTAGAAGCCAGTCAAACATGCACATATACTGACTGCAGTTTACTTTGCAGACAGGCTGGCTTGGGCATCATCACTAGTGCAGGATGAGAGGACTGACATTTAGAGAAATCCTATGACGGTCACAAGAGTTAGCAATGGTACTTAGATATTATGAGACTTTATTCATCAGTTCTTGAATAAAAGCCCCAGAGTTGAAAACAGATGTCTTCCTGGTGAGCAATGTACATGATCTCTGATACCCATTCCACCAGGGTCACTCATTCTTTCCACAACATATGTTGACCATTCCTTTCCTTTTCTTGTAAACAGTATTAAACCATGACTGAGGCAGTGGCTTATAAGCAACTGCAGCTAGTGTCAAATTTAGTAAGTTCTGTATTTTAGATCCAGCGTACCTTTGCCCAGTCATGAAATTCCCTTTGTTTCTCTGCTCAGGTTCTAACTTACATTTTAGAGAAAGTTGTAAATGAAAAGAGGAGAGAAAGTGAAAAAGAGAAAGGAAAGAAAGATCACATGGGCTTAGCCAGACTTGGAAAAACATGGATGTATTAATCACCACTACCCTTGACACTTGAGCTGTGTCCATACTGCAGAAAAACAGTCTTAACTTGGACTGACTGAGGTGAACTAAACCATGAAAACAACAACACACACACACACACACAAAAAACCCCAACCAACAAAGACCCAAAAAACCAGGAAATATTTTAACCAAATTAATGTCTTGAGTTCAGCCTCAGCCAGTTTATAGCCTCTAAGGTTTTTTTCAGTTCTGTAGATCTATGTGGTAAATACAGCCCATTATTGTAAGTGGCAGCCTGTCTTATGGTCTGAACTGTATAGTCTATGAGTTTGCATTTATCAGCAATTTATGCTTTTCTTTCCTGTTTTCTCACATTCACATTTTTTAGAAAAAATGAAATAATACTTTGTGATTGCAAATGTCCTGAGTTTGCATGTGGTTAACAGAAAATCACGTGTTGCTAGCAATGTGTGCTTCTAAAATATCCACATGAATGGGTGCTTATCCTCAGCTGTAATGTAGGCAAGGATAAAACGTTCACTTCCATGGTAAGGTATGGCTGGTTGGTTCTCTGTGCATATTATCTTACTCTTCACATGTAGAGTATTGGCTGAACTTCACACATTGTTGTCACCTGTTGATACAGCAGTGTGCACAGTTGTGTCCTTTAGAGATGTTTGACATCAAGGAAACCACAATGTTAATTAGGAGGCATTAAATGGCAGATCATACTTCTAGGAGGGTGTTATGTTTGTGTTACAGAAGCTGAGGACATCTCCAGTGTCACAGACTTCACATGAAATTAATTCTCTTAGTTTTGTGTCATAACTTGGCTTTTGACAGTGCTAGATTAAAAACCAACAAATCCTAGTAGGGACAGACAGCACTTTCTTCCTTTCACACTATGCCAATAAAGCCTCCGTTTCCTAGAAATCCAAGGAAGTCTGATCTCCTCTCAGACATATATGCATCTTTTAGAGAGGTAACACAGTTCTGAGGATCCTTTCTGCCCTGCAAGGTGAAAATAGATTAGAAGTGGTGTGGGGTTCTGGCTGCACAGCAAGGTGAAGGTTCAGAACATTCAAGTCACTACTTCAGCACCCTCCAGTATGTGAGAAGCTGCCCAACAAATTTTGCAAGGAAAAGTTGCCACTATAGATTTACTAGTTGTTCATACAGTTTTGTAGCCTTGTTTCTGTCAGCAGCTGTATCAAATGCTTTAGAGGAATTGTCTGGAAGCTGACCTTGTATACTTATATATACAATATGTGTACATGTTTTTGTTTTGGTCTAGGTTTTTTGGGGTTTTTTTTAACACACACACATGCACATCTGTATATAGAAAGCTCAATGGAGAATTTTTACTTAAATTACAGGCCGTTAGCAGCTACCATACGCTCTCACTCTGATGTGACTGAATAATACAAACATTTCTCTGATACATTTTGCCAAACACAAAACAAATAACAGGTTGCCTTGTAAAAGAAGAGAGTGAAATCCTTTGGCTTAAATCTGTATCACAGCAAATGTATTTAGTAGGTTCTTGAGTGGGGGCAACAGCAGGCGTAGTTACTCTGCGGTGTTAAACTCTGTATTAATGTAAACAGGAGTTTGGGTTTGATGTTTTTTTCCCCCATTTGATTCTTTGATTTGTCCTTTATTTTCCACATTGTATTAATTTTGTAGTTAGCATTCCTGGAAAAAGAGTGGTATGTACAGAATTTGGAATCCATCACAGGAAAAACTACGGGTCAAGGAAGTCATTCTCCCAAAGCTGTGGATATCTGCTTGTATGGATGTGGCCAAAACAACAAAAGAAAACAAAGCAATAAAGGCATTTATCAGAATAAACAATAAAGACATTTATCAGAACCAGTCTGATGCAAAAATGGTTACCAACAGCTTCAGGGACAGATTTTTACATGACACTTAAGTACAAAAGATCCATGTTCCATTTGGAACATTATCCAGTTGAAAGTAGCCCACTTTTTAAGGCTTCAGGAGCAGCTAACATGGTCTTTTTCTTCCACATTTGATGACATTCCCCATTTCTGAGTTTCAAACTTTGAATTTTAGGGGCAGGGAGGAACATGGGCAAAAAATTCCCAATTTTTTAAAAAAATGAACCCATATTGGTTTTATGTATATCATCAACTCTGCATTTCACCATGGACATTTTATGTAAGAAGGTCCCTTCAGAGGACGGGCCAAGTGGCTACAAAACTCAGTCAGATATGGAATGACAAAAAATTTCAGGGTCTATATGACTAGAGACGTTCCTGCTGTTTTGAACGTTCTAAGGTTCAAGACTGAGATCTACATCTGTCATAGAATTTAGCACTGTATGTATATTTACATGTAATTTTTCTCATGCTAATTGACTAAACAAGGAATTTGAAACACAAAGGGAGGAAGAGAATCTGGCAATGTGACATCTGGAAGTCGGGTTAGCATAGTAACATATGGATGTACGTAAGTGCCAACTTTCATTTTCTCATTATTTTAATCTGTTGTCAGTAACAGAACTTGCCTGACTTGGGATTTATGGTCACGCAGCTGGGAAGGGTTCTCCACAGCCTCATGTCTCTTTCAGCTCACCTCTAGGGTGGGCATTCTGTATGCCCAGGAATGGCAGGCTGATGCACCACTGAAGGACTTGTCCTTCAATTAAAGAGAACTAGCAGATTCACCTAGTTTTGCCTCTCTAATCTTTAAATTGCTAACATGTCCCTGTTCTGTTTAACATGGAGAGAAATAACAAGGCAGTTAGTTGCCACAGAGCATATGGCATATGTAAATGGAACCTGCCAAGGCTTTGGAATGTAAGAAACTCACTTTTATTAGAGATGTATAAATGTTCTGTGGTCAATACAGCAACTAAGATATGTTAGAGTACATGTCAGGGGTAAAATACTTATGTAGCCTTCTGGTTTTGCTCTGACTACCTTTCTCTTGTGTCAAGACTGTTCAGCATAGCTAGAAAGGTGGTTCCATGCTGGTCCTACAGCCCCAGTCTGTGCTAGGAGTTTGCACACACAGAGCAATGTTTGACTAATAATTCTAATTTATAAACCATCAACAATCCTAAAAACAGATTAGCCAGCGAGGACTTTTTGTGACAAATACCATGGCACTTTTCCATGCCGAACCACATAAAAGGACTCTGGGTCAGAAAAATGCATTCATTTAAGATCAAGTCTAGCAGAAGTCCCACGATTGCCAATGGAACAAGAATAACACCCCTGTTGCCAGACTTTTTCTAGGCAGTGGGTGGCCATGGATGGAGTGCTGTCCCTTCCCCCACCAACATAGTGTCTGTGTTACAAGTTGATTTCTGTTGAAGTCCAGCAACTACACAGTCTCAGGATAGCTGGCTATCAGCCTGTACTTGCGTTCCTGCCTTGACTGCAGGGGCTCCGACAGCAAAGGTAACTGTGATGGTTAACTTCACCCCTGGTATGGCACAAATCTGGTGGAAAACCTTAACATCTTTGGAGATGCACACCGAGGTCCATCAACAAAGCACACAGGGAGCTATAAGCCACCTCTGACACTGCAAGTCTATGTGCTCAGGTCTCAAGTCTTAGCAATTTATGTGTGTTTAAAAGTTACCCTAACTTATTCAGCAGGCCAGAGCCCTTAAGGAACATGAGCAGCCAGGTTCCTCTGGGCTGATGTGGTGATGGGTGAAGCCTCATTTCTTTGAGCACGAACCTGGACCCAGGTGAGGCTTAGAAGCTTAGAAGCTGTAGACCATGTCACAAATGCCTAAGTAAGCTACCTTACTCTGCAATGTCAGTGCAAAGCAGGTAGAGCAAGCCTAAGAGTGTGAGAAACACATTGATTCCCTGTTGAAAACAGGGAGGGTTTCAGCTACTTAGAGGAAAGAATCAGAAAACTCATGTGCTTGGCCCATCTGTTGAGTTCACCAACCTGAATGTATATTCTCCTAATCAGAATGCTGTTTTGCAGCTCAACAGTTTTCTCATCAAGCAGACGTCATTAGGAAAAAAACCCAACCAACACAACAACTGAAAAATAGAAATATAATTTTGGAAGATGATGAAGGTTAAGAAAATAGGAAAGGACCAGAGGCATAAAATATTGTATTTGCCAGGTCCAATATTTGCTTCCTCTAGTTCCAGACCTATATGATGGGTGGATGAAGGTAAATGAGCTTTATTTGTAGTAGATTTATGTAAATACAGAAGAGCTTTTCCAGGACCTACATATGTTCACCAAATATGAAAACTGTAGTAAATTATTACAGTAAAGATGTCAGAAGCTTTCCTGAGATCAGCAAAGAAAAAATCCTTGGCTCTTCAAACCCAACTACCTAGCCCTCAGTGTCATATGCTAATACCCTTACCGTCCACTGAGACGTACATCCACAAAGACATAGGATGAGCCTAGTAGCATATCCTGGAAATCAACACCTCTGCATGTTTTCCGTTAAAGTGGAAATTTGAGGCTCACTCTCATGTCTTTTGATGCCAATTTCTATCTTTCATGGGCATATTAATAAAATACATACTGCAGTTCAGTGATGACTTTTCAGTCAAGCTAATTCATACTTTTGCTGAAAGGGTTGGTCCCATCTGTCCCTTCCAGTCTTTGCTCTCTTGTGCTAGCACCAGCATTTCATAGAGGTATGGAGTGGTTTGGGTTGGAAGGGACCTTAAAGATCATCTAGTTCCAACCCCCTGCCATGGGCAGGGACACCTTCCACTAGACCAGGTTGCTCAAAGCCTCATCCAGCCTGGCCTTGAACACTTCCAGGGATGGGGCATCCCCAGCGTCTCTGGGGAACCTGTTCCAGTGCCTCATCACCCTCTCTGGGAAGAACTTCTTCCTGATACCTAAATCTACCCCCTTTCAGTTTAAAGCCATTACCCCTTGTCCTGTCACTACAGGCCCTTGTAAAAGGGCCAATACAACAACGCACTTGTGCCGATACAACACACACTTCCCTGACTACAGGACACAGGCAACAGAGAACTGATCCAGGTAAAAGCTAACCTGTTGTTGTGGAGTGATTGCTGAGCTGTATCTCATAGTCCAGCATCTAACTCCCTTTCTTCACTGGTACCAGCCTTGTTATGAATGCACTAAGTAAAAAAAATAAAATTTGTTTAAACTGGACAAATACTGTGGGCAGTAAAGACAGTATCTGATAGGTATTGATGCTGCGTTACATGGATGGGTGGCCCAAAAGAAGCCAAAAACAATTAGATTTGCCCTATGGTTGATTCCCCATTCAAGCACAGTCCTCAGCTATTGCTGGCCCTTCATTTCCTCCCCGCGTGCATTGGTCCTGGTATAAAAGGTACCTTGGGTTGGACACAGGCATGGCAGTCTTGTGGATATGCTGCGTTGTGCTCCGCTTACACTCAGCTGACGTTTGCTGTGGACTAGTGAGAGAAGGGTGAGGAGGAGAGAAGAAAAAAGCCCATGAGAAGAAGCTGCAGGAGCTCACAAGAAAAGACCCTCCACCAAGTTCTGCGTCCCAGATCTGCTGCCTGACTCACAAAGCTTCACGAAACCCCTTGATAGCCTTCCCTGCTGAGCTGAGCTGTCTTCCCTGCTTACCTTTGATCATAAGTAGTGCATTAACTTGTATATTGCAGTGTTCTTATTTTGTATCCTGCTAATACAAGGATGTATAGGATGTGGGCTAGATTAACATGTGCCCGCACATTCCTTTCAGAAGGATGTAGAAAAATCAGAACGTAGCCAGAAGTCTCAATCTAGTTTGATTTTTCTTTTTGTTAACACTATCTAGGACTCACAATACGCAGGGTATTATAGACCAAAGTTTATAGCACTGCATTTAACTACACCTTTCACACAGCTCGTAAAACAGATTTCCAATAGCTGTAATTTTAAATTTGTCTTCTTGGATGGAGTGGAAGATGTAACTTTCATGCTTTTCGGTGTGTTTACAGCATCATAAATAACACACCATCTGAAGTGTTTTAAGTACATCAATATGCTATTTTAAACAAAGTAGTGAAAATATGTAGCATGTAGTGTCCAGTTATTTTTACTTCTTTCAAGAGTAAGATTTCTCCTGCCTGCCTAGTTTTTAACTTTGTGTAACTTTAAAAATTTTTTAAGTACTGCACCTCAAAGTAAAAGGAATTCAAAGTTAGATGAAACCTAGGTGAAGAAAGCAAGCGTGAAAAGAGCCTGTGTGGTATTGCTACTTACTGCAGGTTTCAGGGTTTGTAGAGTTTCAATAGACTTCTCGCCACAATTTCAGTCTGTGATTAGTTTAATATCCAAAATCTTCAGAAATCTTTTGACAAAACAATCTTTGAGTTGATATTTAACATGGGAAAACTTTTGATGCACCAAGAAGACTTTCTGTTAGGTAGTACTGTTTGATTATAATCGGTCTCTGTAATTGCAGTAGTATGTTTATTACACTGTACCAGTTCAACGCTTTTATAAAATGAATTACTGCTAAAAAGCCCTGCTTCTTTTTTAGGATTATGTTAATATCCTGCATTATATAAATAGCTGATGTAGAAATTGATGGTATAAATGTGATGGTTGTTGAATTTAACTACTGATCTGATAAAAATATTTTTAGCAAGTTTTCAGCTTTTAGAGGTTAAAAACTGGATATATTTTCTCTAAGGAATGGCTGTGCTCTAGCATAGATTTCTAAGCATTTCTGAGCCTGCTCACACGCAAGGGGACATGGGATATTCTGTCATAAGCATCACTCATAGAAATGGAAAGTCCTGAATGGTTTAAAAGATGGTGTGGTCTCTTAGTCAAAAAACGCAACTGGTGTTCTTGAACGTTCTGCTTCAATGAACCCTTCGCACGCCACACATGGAACCAGTAAAGGAGCACTGTTTCTTTCTTGAAATGGGCCTTGCTGTTTCATTTGAAACAACATGTGTTTCTGCTGGGTGTTCTGTGGTTCTGTCTCAACATGGCTCAGAGCTCAAATACAGCAGGTATCAGCCAAGGAACTCTCAAGTATCAGAGGGACGAATAAATCATGTTTTCAGGAGACACCAATCCCTTTCAAATAGATACATAGCTATACATCTGAGGTATATTATACATCTGAGGTGTATCACGCTTGAAAGAAATAGTTTAATCTTCTCGCTCTTCCAAAATTCGAGGTGCCAAAGGACTTCCAGTAACAACTTAAATGAAAGTCACAGGAGAGGGATTGAGGCCTCTCTCTGTATTGCTGAAGATCATAAACACAGTCCTTTTCCTCGTGTCTGTACCACTGGTGACCCCTAGTGCCCAAGAAGCAGAATAGGTATTTCTTATTCCTTCCTCCAAAGCATTTAGTCTCAAGAACATGAAATACAGTAGCATTCTTTTCTTCAGCGCTAAAAATTCTGACATCAGCTTTCGGTTTGCAATACTTTAAATGGAAAGTAATAATATAGGAACTTACTGTATTAGGGGTAGCAAAAATATTTATTCTAATTTTAAGACTATAGAAAATCACATACTGGTAAAAATGAATACAGTGCAATATTCACATTTGGAACATCTGTTTCAGGCATTTGTCACGTCCTCACCCTGTGCAAAAGGAACCAAACTTACATTGGAAACGTCGTGCTTCAGCCAGTGCAGGCTACAGCGCAGAGGCTCATCCTTCAAGCTATGCGTAAGGCTTAAGTAGGTAATGTTGTTATTAGCCAGTTGGAATTCAGCTGAAAAAATGGATGCCCAAGTACCCACTCAAAGACCACAGTGGTTTAGTGCTTGAGATTTTATTATTATGACATTTCTTTTGATGTAGCACACTGTGGCATCAGATCAGGCCTTTGTTTCCTATGGGAACATGTAAAGATAGGAAAACGTGTCTCAGATATATTTCCCTCTCAACAACATTGTTGGATGGAGATCAAACTGCAAAGCAGTTCTGAGCTTCACAGCTATCCTGTCATCTGTGAAAGTGATGGGCAATTACAACGGTCCAGGCACTCCATGTCACTTAGGCAAGGTGCCTTGGTAGATCTAACTTCTACGAGTTATATGGATATCTCCCTTCAAGTGGATCTCTGCACTTCACTCAGATTTTAAGTAATGAGATGATTTTATTTGGCTGATGTTAACTTGGTGATGTGCAAATTACAGATAATTCACATTTAACAGTGTTAACAGAAGTGTGTTAAACTGTGCTTTGAGAGAAGCAGTGCTAGAAGACCATGTATGAAAGAGCTAATAACTGAATGTATGCATTAATACTTTGTGCATATGTATTGTAATAGAAACAAGAGAAAGTACAGAAATTATGCTTACAGCAGGGCTGGGAATCTTAATTCTCTCCTTCCAAGACTGTACCTTAACCAACAGCAAGAAGAGATTTGGTCTCGCATCCTGCCCACCATTCTTAAGCAATTTGCTGCACTGTAGTCCAACTCTAAAAGTAGTAGTCTCCTTGTTGGTGGTAAAGGACACTGGCAGTGTGGACTTGAGTCTTCTCATATTGATAAAGATATTGAACCTATGAGTGCTCTGAACTGTCATCTGTTATAAAAGAGGTGGGTAGTTGCCCTCTTCTCTAATTACATTTTAAAAGAGAAGGATCCTGAGATGGATTCTTAACTGCAGATCTTGGATGAATGAAGGCATCTTCCTGCAGCACTGTGTCAGGTATCTGAGCTGTGCAGAGGCTCAGTGTTGCAGACAGCCTTTGCTGTTGCAGAACGCACATTTCCTATGAGGTGGTGGCACACAGGTCAGCGTGCAGGCTCGGCAGGTTGCCACTGTGACTTGCCTTCATCTCTGAACAGACATTTTCTGCAGAGTTCTGATGTTTTCTTCAGATACATAAAACGATAATTCAGTTGTTTATTGGGTCTGTCCTGAGAAGGCTAATGGCCTGGGGTCAAAGAACTTTAGCATTATAATTATGGAACATTTCTTGAGTAAAAGCATGTGTATGTATGTGTGAGAGAAACAGAGTGTGGGAAGAAAAGGAGGTGTGTACAGAAGCTAGTCTTCCCTGTAATATAAACTATGCCAAATCCACTTACACGTACAGCGACATAAGTGCAATCTTAAAATCTGTGTGTTGGGTGGCAAAGCCAATTACATGACTTCATTTCTGACGTAATTTGATGACTACAGGCAGTGAACACAAGCCACCTAGCTACAACCTTTTAAGCTTTGTGCAGCTTATATAAAAACTTAACAGGACAGTCAATTACAGTAGCTGACTGTTTACAAGGTGGAGCAAAACTTTGGAAAGGGGAAACTTTTTATCTTAATAAAGACATAGAAAAAAGCTTGAATCTTAATTCAAATGTGAGTGTAACATTCTTAAGGGAAGCATTTTTATCTTGTTATCATGTTGGCTGTCTAGTACTGGTCCTCTAACTAGGGTCTGTAAAGTACTAGTGATCCAGAGTGCCACACACATTGCCTGAGGAACATGAAATAAAATGAACATTTTAGATAAAATTTCCTTCTTCCTATTTTAAGTCATAAATAAAACTTGTAATTTAAATCAGTCATGTCTGAGCTGCATTCAGTAAACCACTGCTTAGCAGAGAGAGCACAATGTGCAGTCTAATTCCTGCTCTGTTCCTCTGTGGCTCAGAGCCAGATCCAGTGCTGGCCTCTGAAGACCAGAGTGAGCACATACAAGGAGCATCCTCTGAAGGGTTCTGTCACATTTTATTCTTCTGGATAACTAAGTGTACCTGAATATTTGAAACAACAGCTTTCAGGCCATCAGGAGTTATGTATACTTCTATTCCACTTACAGAATTGAGAAAAACAAATCAGTCACAAACCACCAATTCTGAATAGGTTAAAATTAAGAAGGTTGCAGCCATCCAAAAAAAAAAAAAAGCTTTACTCTCTAAATATTCCTACTAAACATCTGGGAAATCTTAGCTTAAAAATAGTGCAGCAGGCACAATGGAAAATCCTTGAGAGTGATGACAGCTCTGATTTCACATGTATTTATAGTCCTGCACTTGGTTTATTTTCATGGGATTTCTGAATTTGACAGAGACAGATATCTGAAAATAACGGACATGCTAGCTGTCAGCCTCCCCTTAAAATGTGTGGTCAATAGATCAAGGGAACCAAAACACAAGGGGCTCAATGTTATTCTCCATTACAAAATGCAGAGAGGATGAAGCATTTTATAGTTCCTGAGTGAAATGCTCATATGTGAAAAAATAAATAGCTGACAGTCTCTCACTTCAGCAACTTGTATATGGTGCTGAATTCAAACTACTACCTGCGGTCTGTGCATGAAGGACTATACCACTGTAAAACAAACATGGAAGCACAAAAACGAGATCTGTATGAGACGTTTGCTACAGGAGACAAACTTTCATCTGGTTCACCAGGCCTGTGAAACATCCTTCCTCAATAATTGGGATCATTTTGTGGAATAACTTTGAGGGAACTGAATTCAAGATACAGATCAATCTCCTCTATTCCTGTAGACGTTATGGGGAATCCATAGTTTTGGCCGGTAGGAGAAAAAGGACAGACCTAAATGAAAATAAAAATGCTTTCAGACAGAAATTTTGCACTGGACATGTCTGCAGTTTCTAGTATAAAGAGGACAGTTTCTTCAAATCAAACAACATTTGATGTCCTAGTCCAGACAGCTGGGTCAATGAGTTAATGTAAAAGGCCAACATGTTACTTTTCATTCAAAAGGCAAGGATAAGAAGATTAATTTTGAGGTTTTTCAGATATGAGGTGGAAGAGAGCAGTGATTTCTGTTTGCTGTCCTCAATACTGAGACTTCTTGTGTGGTGTCAGTAGTTCTGCCAAGGTAAGCAGGAAGAGGAATGAAATACTTACCTCCACTTCCTATAACTGCTAGGCACTGCATAAATTTTAGAGCGAACCTTCCAGTAACTCGCTGCGGATCATACTAGGCAAAATTTCTTCCACATGTGACAGCCATGTTGCTAGTTAACCACCCAGATTCAAGAATTCTGCTCCCTTCTGTTATCTCAGTTGTGGGTGATGGCGTTGTGTAACAGGAGTACTCTACACTGTCAGCTGCAAAAGTCAACCAGCTCTGTGAAAACCTGCAAAAGAGGGAACCTGGCAGCTTGTTCCTCAGGGGGATAAGTTCTGCTTCCTCAGTGAACTAATTCTGAGGAAAATTCAACAGGGATATTCCTAGAACTCGTCCTCAGCCTCGCTTGAAAAAAGAACCGTGTGTGTGTACATGTATATATATACATGTATGAGGGCCAGAAAAAGAGACCAATAGACTACAGTATGTATGACTTAACCTGCAACAGCAATGATTCTGAGTCACCTTGTAGGAAATATCTTGTTGAAAAGGTCTGTTGATTTAGGAGGTGTGCCATTTATTATTTTGTAAGTAAATAGATGCCATCATGCAAGTAGATCTTTAAATGTAACAGTTTCTCATTTAATGGCTATTGTTTTTCCCAATCATAATTTTCTGTTCATACCAATCTGCTACGTTGCATCATTCACAGCTCCCAGCCACATACTGTAGTGTAGACATGAAAATCAATGTGTTTGACACATGATGCAAAACCTGATACTTGAGAAGTTTCTAAATACATGGAGGGTTTTGCACTACTGAAAATAGTAACAATCAAATTCTGTAAGTAGAACCTAACCTGCTCTGTAGGATGCAAAGCAGTGCTGGTAGCACTGAGTCATGTGAGTACTTCCCAGTGAATTCTTTTTTTAAATTAACTTTAAGAGATCTGTTTAGAACATGGAAAGAATCACACGTTGATTTGTTTTGACATAATATAGCATTACCATGAGGTACAGGGCAAATAAGAGTCTTTTTCCAACTTACAACTTGGACTTTCCTGTTGGCAATATTAATCTGCAAAAGTCCAAAATTTTAGAATTTCAGGCCATATGTTTTTTAAATGTTGTAACAAGATGGTTTATGATCACATGACACTCATGCCACCAGAAAAATATTTAACTCTTCAGACATTTTGCACATTCCTCTGAAAGGATAGTTCCATAGTATTCCCCAGTACTTGTTGCCAAGAACATTTGTTACCAAAAACAGTTGATTTTTTACAGCGTATAGAAGCCACCTTCTTTATGCACAAATTTGAGACAAGCTTTCTGTTCCATAGAGCTAGAAGTTTCCATTTCATGTTAAACAGAATTACTTCTGTAGGCTAACAGGCTGTAGAAAGAGAAGGGGCAGCTTTTATGGTACTAAGGTACCACATTCATACTTGATGGTAGTCTTGTGTTTTGCAATTCTCTTCCTGAGGGGCAGTGGCTAATGCAATCCCACTGATGTTAATGGCTCATCATTTCCCCCAGGGCACATGCTGGCAGTATGTCATCCATTGGAGGTAACTCTTTGTTACTGATGATTACTGTACTTACAAGAGGAGTTGCAAGGTTTAAGTTGTTCTTTGCATTACCTTATCTCAGTTGTACAGTCACCTAGTGGCCTGCATTCACCTGGACCTCAGGGTGCTGAGACTTCACTGCCACCATGAATATGGTCTGTTTTCTTGGCTAATTATTTCTCTGTTGCCTCTATCTATATTTGCCATCCCTCCAGAAATCTCAAAGTTCCTCTATTGGAATGTGTGAGGACAAGAAAATGACTGCCAATGAGAATACGGAGTTGAGAAGGATTGGAGAAGGGTTCCAGATATTTAGACAACTTACTAAGGAGAACTGGGCTGACAAAATGCTACTTAATTTTGTAGTTTCAGCAAAGTTGTTTACAGGTGGCTTTCTGAATTTTCTCCCCCACTTCCACTTTGTTTCTTAAATCACCATTGTTTGCTGAATATCTGATGAATTTCTTAAATCACAGTGCATCTAGTGCTGCTGTGGTACTTTTTGAAATTTAAAGTCTGGATTCACTCCGGCATTTTTGCTAGCAATGGCGATGACAGAGATTTCAGAAATGTGAGATTCAGCAAGTGGAGTAGAGGTGTTGACATGTGTGAAGATTTAGAGCATTCTATAGAGAATATGGACTCTAAGAGAGGTAGAGGAACTGAAAAAAGGATCAAGATCATAAAACCACACTGGAAGCAAAATTCACCTGTTCTTCAGCAGTCAATAACCAGTCAATGACAATTCCACTGACATCTTGGCTGTTGATTTTCTGTGGTGAAGATTTGTATAAGATGCCACCTTCAGAGGGGAGTCACATTCCCTGCAAGGAAGAAAGGAAAACACATTAACAGCCTGTCTCTCAATGCTTCATCTCTGCACTTGAGAACAGAATTACAGTTGAATCTGAACTCACTGGCCTGGGATCAGGTCAAATGAGTTCTAAACATGCATTCAGGCAGCTGTGCTTGAATCCAGATGTCTGCAGACTATGTGCCTGGTGTATAGAGTTAGAGATGCGAGGGTCAAGCATTTCTTAAGCAAGCATTGTTTCCTGGTCAGGCATCTGTACACTGCCCACAGCACAGCAGTGCACATTCTGGTAGACCATGTGGAATCATATGGTGTCCATCAAGTATTTGATTAGACAGACAACCCATAATAACTACTGCCCACTTTTTTAATTAAAAGAAAAAGTTCATTAATTATTGTTGTTATAATTTCTACTAAGACTAAATAAAATTTGGCATACTTGGCCAAATTCATATACAAATAACTGATAAAACAAAGCAATTCTATTTGATTCACCACAGGTTTTGTTTCATGTTTGATTTCAGAGATACATGACTTGAGTTTAAGCACCTTACTTTGGTTTTTAGATTTGGAGTGCCACAAATGCAGCTATTCAGTACTGCTGACCCACAGATCCCAGGATTTCAAGGCTCACTTCAGCCTCCAGATGACGAAGAGATGGAAATCTGGGAAATAGGTCTTTTCAGTTAAAACTTTGAAATTTGTTTTCTTGCATATAATACTCCTGGGAACTCTGTACAAATCCTGGCTGTGGGACTACCTATCATCAGGCTGCTTATGAGCCTGACTTCTGTGCATTCCCATGTCCAAAAGAATCCACATGTGTGACTGTCATGAAGTGTCACACTCTGGGAGCACAGCTTTCTAGGCAGGCAGAAACGTAACGGATTTCTATCAGAGATTTATCAGAAATTAACCATTCTCAAAACTATTTCAAAATCAAAACGTTCCAACAAAAGTAAATTGTAGGGTTTTCTGTTTTGGGGGGGG